>NC_056732.1:1265609918-1265668083 GCF_019279795.1 Protopterus annectens | reverse complement strand
CCCTCCACAGTTTAACTTTGTGTAACAAATGATGCAGTCTAACAAGGATGTCAGATTTTAAGAACCTGTTTTCCAGTAAATATATTTATTCAGCATTAGTCAGAGATGGTAAAATGAAAATTGAGTGTAGAACATGTGCAAGATAAACATTACCTGCTGCAGTTAAGACAAACTTATGTCATCCATTCTTCAGTGCTTCCTCTAAGTTCTGTAAATACGCCCTAGCATGGCTCTGGGACAAATTATCCAGGTAAATGTCAACATGTGACACTCCTTGTTAAAATGTTTTCCATGGTCCTCATAGCATTTATGCAGGACACTTTAAAAAGGTAAGTACAGGTGCACAGCTGTGTCTTTCGGCTTTTCCCGGTTAGGGGTCGCCACAGCGGAACTCCGGTCCGCTAATGATTGGCAGTAGATTTTTTATGTGCCGAGTTGCCAGCTCTGACCCACAACCTTCAACAAAGGTACACCCATTCACGCACATCTCCACACAGAAGATGCTCTAGCTGATAATCGAATGGGACAATGTCTTACTGTGAGGCAACAATGCTACCGCAGCACCACCACCACAGTGCACAGATATTTGTATATTGAATTGTGAAAAACTTCTGTCTCCCTGTGGACAATGTAAAAATATATGCCATGTGAAGCCTTGAGTACTACTCCATAAAAGTTACTCAGTCTCAAAGAAACTCGATAGCTACCAAGTTTCATTATAGGTACCACAGAAACAGATATTTTGGAGTGCTTTACTTGAGAAGTATTTTTCAATCATCAATTACAACCACTGACCATCTACACTTCGGATGTCGTATGATCAACTGAATGAAAAAATATGTACAGTACAAAACAATGCATAGCAATGCATCTCCTCTCCCTGGTTTTGGCTCATTTGCTCTGCCCTTAAAAATGATATTTTCTAGTAAATGTCTGAAAACTGCAATCCATAAACTTGGCTATTGTAAGTTTCATCTTTCTTCTTATTCAGTAAAAAAAGCTTGTTGATGAAAAACCTCTTACTCTATTAAGTTGAATTAGGGTAATATTTAAAAATTCTCAAATTTTGGGCCTTTGTCACCTCGTTGTTCTTAGCTCTGTCCAGGAATATAGAGCTAGGTGGAGGAGTATGCACTCTCATGTGTACTGTGTACAAAATTGCATTTTTTAATTTCCCCACTCTTGCTATTTTTTTAAGCCTGGTTAGACAAAGGAAAGTCAAACAGCAAGTACTTGAAACTGCACTGAAGTTGCTTTTATTAGTAGAGCAATCTGCTTTATTTATTTATTTTTTTTTTAACTTTTGTTGTAATGCTCACTAAACTTTTATGCTTAATGAGAGTAGGCAAGATGGTGCCCTTTCATTTTTCAGTCCATGCTAGCTTAAGCTACTGTGAAGCAACAGACTATTTCCGGGCCTTTTCTCATACTAATACCCTATTGGAAAATATCTGTTCTCCAATAGGGTGATACTTTTGAGAGCTACCCATCTTCTGAGATGCCCATCCTGGGGAAGTCACACTACTTTAGCTGTTGCACTGTGACTCATGGTAGAAGGCAGGAGAATGCAGTGGGATAAACACCATGCATTTAGATAAAAAATAGTGCAAAGCAATGTTTTATACTGTACCAGTGGTAAGGCTGGTGTAGAACAACAAATGCCAAATGGGTCCAGTACTACACCCCTTGACTTAGTGACAGCATATAGAAATAGCATACTACAGTATTGTACCTTGATGGGATTCAATAATCAAGACAAAAGAAGGGTATAGCAGCCAGAAGGAGTTCACCAAATAAAAGTAATCCATAAAAAATTCACAAGGAAACTCCAGACTGTCTTTGTCAATACATAATAATGTCTACAAAAAGCTGGTCTCAAGAGCTTTGCAGTGTAATGAACTTTGCATTTTGGTGGACTGGAGCTCCCTGGTACATTTTGGTGATATTTAATAGACTAGGTGCAGTAGATTGAAAAAAAATGCTACAAATTTCCTGAAGGGGCTGGTGTCTTATAAATCAAGTCTGTTCTTCAGTCTTCATACTGGATATGGAGGTGCCATTCTGTTAGCAATAACTACTATCATATATGATTGATGAATGGCCTACATAGAGAAAATGTTGTGCTAACAACCTTGGAAGCCAAAGATGTTGGCTAGATCCTATACTCATCAGTAAGGACTTATCAAAAAAAAATAAATGGTTAGTCAATTATTCCTCTGCCTCATAAATCCTGCTATGCTAAAGACAGTGTTAGGACCCTAGCTAATTCTAATTTATAACCAAAGGTTAGTACGATGGACAACAGAAAGGATGTGCAAGCTTATACAGAAAAAAAGTTTTGCATTTGTTTCATTCAGGAAGCACAGTCATCTAGTCAAGCTATGCATTTGGACCCTATATAAGCTCACCTGTCTGGTGTTGAAGAACAGAAGCTGTCTTCAGGCTCTTGTCTTGGGTTATGCTGTGGTACAGGCTGAATAGCTGAAACTATGCACTTAGACTTGAAGGATTTCATCTTCACAACACATTTTAGAAAGTTCATTAGCATCCAATTCCCTATGAAACAAAGACGGTGGGTTAGGTGCAGCCTAAAGATGCAAGACTAAATGAATAATGCATAAAGAAATGCAACATTTGGCCAGATAACTGAACCTGGTAGGACACCAATTGATCCTCAGAATGAAGCAATACTGAGGAGTTTAGTAGCATATCTGCCTTTGTCAGTTGTCTGCTTCAGCATCAATTGTAACAATGGCGAAGTGGAAGAATTAACCAGACACACTAAGCTAAGAGTATCTGCTGCTTTCATTCTCATTGAAGTGTGTGTGCACACGCATGTGTGTTCGGGGGAGAAGGCATTAACAGAAGCAGTTATATCTTTTATAGCTCAAACACTCACAGTTCCTGTATTAATCTCATTCAATAATAATTAGACTCAATTTGCTTCAGAAGTGTGCACAGTTATAGCTCTGAGGGGATTAGTATTCTAATAACCCTTATATATATACATTTTAAACGTGTACATGCTCTGAGATTATCATGCAGAACAGTGCACTATGTTATTTAGTTACATTTGTTTACCAAGAAAGTCTGTCTGGACCAGCCAAAGTAAAACCCTTTTCAATGGAGGCCTGGGGAGAAAAGCTCCATACATCAATATGAAAAAGTATACAAGAGAAAAATAAATTTACAATAATTTTCCTTGTAGGATAACAAAGAGCAATGTAAACTTATTAAATATTCACAAAAGCGAGAGATGCTCCTTCTTATTTACAATTGCATTGATATTTTTTTCACAGTTACATGTACAATGCAAATTCAATGTAGATCAGTTTTAAAAATCGGTCGCATTTATATAGAGTTACACAGCAATAACAACAGGGATAGTAGTTGCAATGCAGTACAGAATACAAATATGGGTAGTAGAGAGGACGGTCATGTAATGGCCAGACGACATACAGAGTAGGTAAGGAAAGAGCAGTTTAGGTCTAAAGGAGTTAGGAGGAAAAGAGCTGGACAGGAGGAAAAACATTAGAATAAAGCAAACAGGAAGCATTTTGTGTAAAGCAATAGGAGAAATAAAACGGAGGAAAGATGGATGTCAAATTTAATAATTTTGCAAAATATCATACGAGTGGAGAGAGGGAAAGCGCTGTCTAGAAAGTGTGGTGTCTTCCTGGGCCATCAGTAATACATGAAGATCAACATTAAACCCATGGTATTTAATGAACTGAGCTCTGTCATAACAAGTCCTTTACTATATCACTCTTTTATTTGATATTTGTTTACCAGTATAGTCCAACTGGGCAAGTGTCCATTTTCAATGGAGGTCCAGGGAAAAAAGGCTCCAGAGAAAAATCAGCATTTTAACAAAGTATAAGATCATAATAGTTAACACTCAATCTAGTGCTATATATATTACACAGACATATACAGACATCTTCTTATGGCTGTTCCCATTAGGGGTCACCACAGTGGATCATCTGTTTCCATTTCTTCCTGTCCTCTGCATCTTGCTTTGTCACACCAACCACCTGCGTGCCCTTTTTCACCACATCCATAAACCTCATCTTAGTAGACCTTCCTCTTTTCCTCTTACCTGGCAGCTCCATCCTTAGCATCCCTCTCCCAATATACCCAGCATCCCTCCTCAGTATATGTCCAAAACCAATGCAATCTCGCCTCTCTGGCTTTGCCTCCAAACAGTCCAACCTGAGCTGACCCTCTAATATACCGATTCCTAATCCTGCCCATCCTAGTCACAGCCTAATGCAAATCTTAACATCTTAATTCTGCCACCTCCATCTCAGACTCCTTTATGTCAATGTCACTTGTCTCCAACCCACAAAACATAGCTGGTCTCACTACCCTCTTGTAGACCTACCCTTTCACTCTTACTGGTACCCATCTGTCACAAATGACTCCTGACACTCATCCACCCCACCTGTACTCTCTTCACCTCTTTTCCACACTCACCATTACTCTGAACTGTTGACCCCAAGTATTTAAACTCATCCACCCACACCAACTCTTCCCCCTGCATCCTCACCATTCATCTATCCTCCCTCTCATTCACACACACATATTCTGTCTTAGTCCTGCTGACCTTCATTCCTCTCTAGAGCATATCTCCACCTCTCCAGTGTCTCCTCAACCTGTTCCCTACTCTCACTACAGATCACAATGTCATCTGCAAACATCATAGTCCACGGGGACTCCTGTCTGATCTCGTCTGTCAACCTTTCCATCACTATTGCAAATAAGAAAGGGCTCAGAGCTGATCCTTGATGTAATCCCACCTCCACCTTGAAAGCATCCATCACTCCTACCACAGACCTCACCCCTGTCGCACTACCCTCATACATATCCTGTACCACTCTTGCATACTTCTCTACCAACAATACCACAACTCGACTCTAGGCACCCTGTCATATGCTTTCTTTAAGTCCACAAAGACACAATGCAACTTCTCCTGACCTTCTCTACAGTTCTCAATCAACACCCTCTAGGCAAACATCACATCTGTAGTGTTCTTCCTGGCATGAAGCCATACGGCTGCTCTCTAATCACCACCTCTCTTCTTAATTTAGCTTCCATTACTCTTTCCCATAACTTCATGCTGTGACTGATCAATTTTATCCCTCTGTAGTTACTACAGCTCTGCACAATCACCCTTATTCTTAAAAATTGGTACCAAAACACTTATCTACTCGTCAAGCATCCTCTCACTTTCCAAGATTTCATTATACAATCTGGTTGAAAACTCCATTATCTCTCCTAAACACCTCCATGCTTCCACAAGTATGTCATCTGGACCAGCCTTTCCATTTTTTATCCGCTTCATAGCTGTCCTTTCTTTCTCATTGCTAATCTGTTGCACTTCCTGAGTCACTATCCCCACATCATCCAACCTTCTCTCTCTCATTCTCTTCATTAATCAGCCCCTCATAGCACTCTTTCCATCTGCTCAACATACTCTCCTTGCTTGTAAGTACGTTTCCCTCATTATTCTTCATCACTCTTACCTGCCCAGCACGGTCCCTCTGTCTAGCCGATTGGTACAGGTCCTTTTCTTGCTCCTTAGTGTTGCAGCCTTTCATACAACTTATCCTTAGCCTTCACCACCTCTCTTTACCATTTGGCTCATCTCCTTGTACTCCCGTCTACTTTCTTCATCTGACAATCCCACCTCTCCAACTTCCTCACTCCACCACCAGGTCTCCTTGTCCTCCTTCCTCTGTCCAGATGTCACACCAAGCACCTTGCCAGCAGTCTCTTCCTTACAGCTGTGCTGTAGTTACCCAGCTATTCAGTAACTTTACTGCCACCCAGTGCCTGTCTTAACTCTTCCCCAAACTCCACCTCACAGTCATCTTTTTCAACTTCCACCATTTGATCCTTGGCACTACGATCACTCTCCTCTTCCTCTTGATCACCAATGTCATCCTACAGACCAGCATCCTATGCTGCCTAACTATGCTTTCTTCTGTCACCACTTTACAGTCTCCAATCTCCTTCAGACTGGCCCTGCTGCATAGGATATAATCCACCTGTGTGCATCTTCCTCCACTCTTATACATCACCCTATGCTCCTCCCTCTTCTTAAAATATATATTCACCACAGCCATGTCCATTCTTTTAGCAAATTCCACTATCATCTGACCTCCGGCACTCCTCTCCTTAACACCATACCTATCCATCACTTCACACACACACATACTTATTTGTTTACCAGGATAGTCTAACTGAACCGGGGTCCATTTTCATAGGAGGCCCGGGGAGAAAAGCTCCAGTTTACATACATCAGTCATGAAGAAAAACAAAACATAATCCAAGAATAGCAAGCAGTACATAGTAAACTACTCCAGATAACATATCAGTCAAGAAGAAACACAACTCAGAACAGCATGCAGTACATAGTAAAAATGTAATATTTAATATAATACATATGCATAAAAATTAAGAAATGCAAAGTAGACAAGATTGAAACCATATATACTAATTATATAGAAATAAGCAATTACTTGTAAAGCAGTGTGAGGCAGGCATGATTACATCCATATTTACTAACAAGCATGATAGATAATTATAGTGTAAACCTTAAAAAATATATTATTTTCCTAAATGCTGTACAAGTATAGTTTCTGTGCTTGATACTTGAATTGAAAAGGACAGATTCTAGCCTAAATGTTAAAAAAATAGGGTGGAAATTCAAGATATTTGAACATAAGTTACTAGAGGAGTTAGCAGTGAAAGAGGCAAGAAAGAGGGGATACTATACGAGTAAGTATTGAGCTTATATAAGGTAACATCTATTCTGGTGTGGAACATGAGCAAAGATGTACATTAAAGTACGGTCTTTCAAGAGAAAGTCTGAAGGATTAGGAGGAGAGTTTTTCCTGATGGGCATATGAATAGTATTCCAAGCGTTAGCAACAGAGCAAGAATATAGACAGTATCCCTCAGATTTGTAGGGTTTATGACCAGTGAGTTGTGATTGGACATTTGATTGCAGTGAATGTTTGGGGGGTATTTTTAGGGCTGAATTTAGGGCAGGGGACAATAGTGAGTAATTTTGCACGTGGTGAGTAACTGTGTATATTCTTAGTACTAGGGTAGTGCAAGCGAGTTGAGTTCTTATAGTACAGTACAGTGATGGGTAAGGTAGTGGGTGCAAATTTGGCAACTTGTTAAAACATTGTTCACACTTTTGTATATATGAGGTCTGGAGATTTGTGAGGATAGGAGCACCATAGAGAAGAGAAGGCAGGCAGGAAATAATTATTTTCTATTGTGAATCTAGATGTAGGGGTCTGGAATTTTTTTTTTTTTGGTGGCATTTTGATTTTGAGATCATCATCAATTGTCATATCTAGTAGTTTGGTGTAAGAGGCTGTTTCAATACTGGTGGCATTAAGGGAGTATATATTAAAGTTATTCTTTTCATGCGACTGGGCTTTCTCGAAAACCGCAATATTATCTTTTTTGGGTTAAGCATGGGTTGAGAGTTATGTAGCCATTTTTCAGTGGCAGTGAAGGATTCTTGAGTAATTTGAAAATGTGCTGTGTCATTAGATTAACATAAGTGGTGAGTCATCAGTGTTCTGTATGAGAGAAGCATGTTGTGTGCATGTGTGGAATGAGTTGCTAATATTAAAAGAGGAGAGGCCCAAGGATTGACGCCAGCACTGACAGGCAAAGTGTTTGAACTGCCATTTCACTAACTGGTGTTGGTCATTGAGGTAGCTCTTGAACCAATTTAGAGTTTTGGGTGTCAAACCTAGTGAGGAAATCTATGCCAAGAGTTTAGCATGACAGACTATCAAAGGCCTTTGATAAGTCAAGGAATAGGGCAGAAACTAAGTTACGGCTATCCTTGGCTTTGCTTGCATCAGTAAATGCTAGCAGAGCTGTATTACTACTATGGGATGGTAGAAAACAACATTGGGCTGGAGTTGGAAGTTGCTTCTGGCAGAGATAATTTAGAAGTTCTTTGTGGATACATTTTCCAAATATTATTGAAAGGGAATAGAATTGCTATTGGTCTAAAATTTGTTATATCGGTTGAGTTTCCACCTTTATGGAGGGGGATAAGTGACCTTTTCCTCATTCTGGGAACCCAAGATTACTGTATGCATCTATTCATAAGGATGGATGTGGGATATGCTATATTGCTTGCTGTCATTTTAAGAAATGTACTAAGAAAGTTATCTGCAGAGGAAGAGCAGATTTTTAAGTTTGCTTAATAGACGTTTTGGAGCAGCTGTAGACAAGTTGTAGGGTAAATGTAGACTTATTTTTGTTTGCTGCGTAATCTGTGGATAGGCAAGATGAAAACCTTTTGCTATAGATGCTATACTACATGTAATATATGTGTCAAACTGTATGTCTACTAGTGTATAGTGTAGATACTAGAGAGAATTGTACATAAGCAAATAATGGACTACTTGTATACTAACAAGCTACTAACCAATACTCAGCACGGTTTCTGCCCATACCACAGTACTACCACTGCGGTAATGTCATTTACTTACACTGTCAACCTTCATAGAAACAATAATAAATATGTATCCTCTATTTTTCTAGACTTATCAAAAGCCTTCGATATGGTCTCACACAACAAAATTATGAATGCTCTCAGAGTTGAATCTATGTCAGTATACTCGCCTGGTTCCAGGGCTACCAAACTGGGTGCCAGCCTTCTTTCTGTGACCCTAGGGGTTCCCCCAAGGCTCTATAGTAGGCCCCCTACTCTTCTCTATATTTACAAACAACCTTCATACTTCAGCCCCGAATGCCTCATTCATTCAGTATGCAGGGGATTCTACAGTGATATGGCGCTGCTACTATACCACAGGAACTGCAAATACTAACAAGAGTTCTTCCTAACAGTAGAAACTTGACTAGCAAGCTCCCAACTAATTCTGGACCTCAAAAAAAAACTTGTGCTATTCCACCCCACTAAAGCTACTGTACCCCTTTTCCACTTTCAACATTGTATCAACAAACATCAACTCACCCTCACCTCACACCAAACTTTTGGGAGGTGAAATAGACAGCAACATGAGATTTAACATCCACATATCCCAAACCATAAAAAGTACAGAAAAAAACTTGGTACACTTTGTACAAACAAGCAGTATCTTACAAAAACACAAACTACTATTTCCCAATCCCATCTGATCTCAACTCTGCTATATGCATCACCCATATTCAAGTAAGCAAAACTAGTCTCCTGTTATAACAAAATTGCCAGATATGCAGCAAACTCGCCCTTTAGGTCATACCACTGTACAGCACTCAAACTCCTCAACTGGTTAGAACTCCCCCAACTCCTAACAAACTAACCATGGCCCACAAAATCTTTTATCAACCAGAGAAAACATTTACCCTGCAAAACCTACTACAACCATACTCCAGTGTCAGATCCTATGTTCTAGCAAACCCCTTATAAAGATTACCAAAAGACTGAGTACGTAGCAAAAACAACAAGAAACAAAAGGGTAGGTTCCACAAATGTATCCGAGGTGGAGGACTTCGGAAATGAATATGGTAGTTCAAACAATATATTCGTAAAAATAAGACTCCCAATAGAGTAATCCACATGAATCCTCGTAGGATCAAATAGTTTATTACACGCAAGACTAAGCAAAGCAAGTAACGTAAAACAAGTAACGTAAAACACTCCAACAAGCGTTTTTCATTCGGTACACTGCCCGAACTTCTTCAGACAGACGTTAGTTCTGTTAAGGTGCTCAGTTTAAATACTTAAATTTACAAGATTAATTAATTAAAACAGTACCCTACATAATTGGATAACCACCATAAACAAATAAACTGAAATAAACTGAGTCAACCTAGCTAGGTGAAGTGACCTACTTAAAACAGCAGGGAACATCTAATAACCAGTAATTAATTACACATTTTTTATATACAAAAATGACGAAAAATAAAATGTACAAATCAACATTGTACAAGATAAATAATTGAGTAAACAAGAGCATAATATTTGGGTATAAAATTAACGTAAAGTGTGTCTCTAAAAGTACCAAGTAATAATAACTACTGGATGTAAACAATAATAATAATCGGGATGAGACAATAAAAATAATCGAATAGAAAAGGGGAAAACAAAGTAAAATACAATATATAATAGAAAAAACTTATTCGATTTAAAAACATCCTATTTTAACATCAAAACATTAAAACATTAAACCATTAAAACATTTCGACCCTCTGATGGACACAACCTTTATGATGTAGGTATATATAAATGTATGAAATAGTGTGTATACAGTCATTCAACAAACCTTATTTCCGCTGTCAAACTAGTGTAGTTGTAAATCAGGTAATATACTAAAAGGACCACTATAATAAAATGACAGCGATATGGCCAAGGGAATTTACAGCTCTCTACACTGAGACATATTATATTTCATTACCTATAAAACATAAGTTTCAACATTAGGAGGTTTCCTTAGGGGGAAGTCAGTTACGTGCGTACACATAGATCCCCATTTCACGTAACTAAAACCTGGACAGGGAGTTTGTATGTAAATTATAATTTTATCTTAATAAACTATTCAGTTTTAGTAAACACATAATCGAACAAGCCTCGTTGAGGCCAGGGGTTTTGTGTGCCACCAAACGTAACTGCCAACTAAGTTCCTTCTTTTCCAATTGGAGCCTAAACAAGTTATCATTAACTAAGTTAGGGTTGTCGGTCTGTACTTGGTCGATGGTCATAAAGTCAAATGAATGGCCTTCATTCCTATTACAGTGTTTTGCCAGGGCGTTATCATCCTTATTTGTACTAATTGCGTAACAATGTTCATACACCCTGTCCTTCAAACGTCTATCTGTTTTACCCACATAAAATGCGGGACATTGTTTACACTGTGCCAAATAAACAACTCGCCTACTATTGCAGTTAAACTTTTTCCAAATCACAAAGGTGTCATTACCTATTGTGAATGAGTCTGCAGTGTTGATGTATGCACAGTGTCTACATGCCCCGCATTTTCTGGTGCCCCCCTTAACCTTGTGTCTCACTGATTTCCTTTCAAGAAGTTGTTTCATATTGGTGCCCCTCCTAAATGTAATGATAGGTCCTAGTTCAAAGGTTTGTGTTGGTTCATTGTCCGAAGATAGACAAAACCAATATTTACTAAGAACCTTGGAAATTTCAAAGGCTTCTGGGCAGTAGGTAAAAACAAATGAAACCATAAAGTTCTTGTTCCTCCCTATAGTCCCGACAATGGTAAACCCTGAGTTGTTAAGGACCTCAATACTTTGAGTGTCGGTCCCATTCGCGTATGATTCAACAGGGTATGTGCCTATATTCTGTGGCCCCAATATTGGTTTGTAAATCCCATGTTCCCTTTTTAAAGTAACCTCCTTAAAGATTCCTTCTAGAAATGAACTTGGGTATCCCCGGTGTTGAAACATTTGATACAAGTTCTCACATTCATTAACAAAGTCTTCCTCAAGTGTGGTCATCCTGGCCGCCCTAACCAGTTGGCCTTTCACCACTGATTTCTTCTGGTGGCTAGGGTGGGAACTTGAAAAGTGTAAATATGTGTTGGAGAACGTGCTTTTCCTATGAATTTTAGATGTGTAGTGCCCTTGGTGTTTACTAAGGACAATGTCCAAGAAACAGATATTGTTTACTTGAAAGTTCATAGTAAACTTGAGGAACCCTGCTGTAGAGTTAAGAAATTTAACAAGTTCCTCAGCTGATGTCTTATCCCCTTTAAATAAGATGAAGATGTCATCCAGGTATCTTTTGTACATATAGATATGTTGTTTCCAAACACTGTTCAGCACACAAGATGTCTCCCAGTGGACCATAACTAAATTTGCAAAGCTTGCGCCCACTGGGGACCCCATAGCTACACCTATTTTCTGTAAGAACAACTTGTCCTCAAAGGAAACATAGTTGTTCTTCAGAATAATGTCCAGGAGTTGTTCAACTAGGTTACATTGGTTGCTGGTGGCTCCCTTTGACCCTATAAATTCTACAACACACTGGATGCCCAAATCCTGGGGGATACTAGAATAGAGGTCACACACATCCACTGTCAGGAAGTTAAGGGAACCGTCAAACACCACTTTCTGTATACTCTCGAGAAAAGACCATGAATCCCTTAGTATTTGAGTTTCCTTCTCCACATATTTTTTAAGGATTAAGTCAACCAATTTGGCAGCAGGGTAAGTTATTGATTGACGTGCATCAACAAGTGTACGAAAAGGGGGATTTTTTAAGTCTTTATGGAGTTTCGGAATCCCGAAAATTTTAGGGATTCTTGGGGCAAGCATTGTTAAGTATTGGCTTTGCTCACCATCAATTAGGCCGTCAATAAATAAGTCATTGATATGCGACTTAATATGATGGTATGCTTGGTTAAGCTGGTTCTTACTTACTGGCTCGTAAGTGTCCTTTTCAAGTAGCGTGTACATCATTTTTACATAATCAACATTATGTACAATTGCCAATCCCCCTCCCTTGTCCGGTTTCATGATTCTCACTGGTAAGTTCCTGAACAGTGTCAGTAGATGTTTATCATCCTTAGAAATGTTGGACTGATAATTACGACATGTTCTAGAAACTATTTCTCTAAATTCTAGTTCGCAAAGCTGTTCAAACAAATACAGTGAGTTGTTCAAGGGTGGGTTAAAGCTACTAGGGACACGCAGTGGGTCAACATGTGAGTTGGAATCACCAAATATCATGTTGAGATTCAGCTTCCTGATGAACATTTTAAAATCAATTAACAGTTCTACAATGTTACAAGCCTGTGAGGGTACAAAAGTAAGCCCTTTAGCAAAAAGTTCAACCAGTCCACTGTCTACATAACACTCGGTGTAATTGTAAATTTTAAAGTCAGCATCCTTATTCATCACAATTTCAGATAACATTAATCCCACTGTTTGTTGTTGCTCCGCGTATTGTAGTGTCTCTTCGGGGGAACTGGTTGTTGTGGTTTCCAGTTCCTCCCCCTCCCCCCTCTGTAGTTTTTTTGAGGGCATTGATTTGACCAGTCATCCCCCTCCGTAGTGTCAAAAATGATGTCAGGGTCATTTGAACCATCAATCCCCCCATCATGTTCCTCGTTCGCCAAGTTGGTATCCGTATTTTGACTGGGTTTATGATTACCCTGTCCGATGTAGTACCCTGTTGTTTGTTTCCTTTGTCTAGTAGAGGTAGAATTCAGTTGTCTTGACCGAGTTTGGAGACCAGGGGGTTTAGGAAACGCCAAGCCTTCCCTATAACCCTTAGGTCCCTCTCAAGTTTTTTAATTTTGGTTGCTTTCAATTTTGACATCTGCTGGGCAATACTAGATAAGGTTCTGTTAAATTCGAACTCATATCTGTGAAAGTCCAAGTCACCCTTAATCTCCCTTTCCAGTGTTGTTGTCTCGGTAGTCAGACTGTCAAGTTCTATTTGATAATGCTTAACCATGCATTTGAGAACAACTAGCCCATGGTTGTTAAACAATTCGACCAGTTCATTATAAAAGTCAGATCCAAATTCCAAACCATTTGGATAAACAAAAAGTCTTAGGCCCTTAGGGACTATTTTCTCCCTTATACACTTATTCAAATAGTTTAGTTCCAGTTTCTTTTTCTTAATTTTATAAAGTTTGTTGTCAAAACTTTTAAGTTTCTCTACCAAAGAAGTGTCACTTACTGTCTCAGTGGAGCTCTGAACAATATTCCCCAGGTCTTCCAGGTTGAGTTCATCATTAAGCCAGTTCTGTGGGTCGAAATTATTGTTTGTGTTTGTTTCAAACCTTGTAGTTCTTGCCCCAGTAGAACCACAGGGTTGTATATTAGGTTGATGTATAGAGGTTCCCTGCATTTGTATTGGACTCCGTAAGATATTACTAACAGGGTTAACACCCTGTTGACTAATGAAACGGACGCTTTCAACTTTCTCCGATAAACGGTCCAACCGTGTGTTGATCAGTTCTAGAAGTTGAGTAAGATTTCCTTGCGTAAGGTTGCCTTGCGTAAGGTTTTCCCCTTCCTGTATGTCCGCCATCCTGATACGTGTGAACCGACCCTCAGAGCAAACCAAGAACCAAAAGACTGAGTACGTAGCAAAAACAACAAGAAACAAAAGGGTAGGTTCCACAAATGTATCCGAGGTGGAGGACTTCAGAAAACGTCCATCTGTTTTACCCACATAAAATGCGGGACATTGTTTACACTGTGCCAAATAAACAACTCGCCTACTATTGCAGTTAAACTTTTTCCAAATCACAAAGGTGTCATTACCTATTGTGAATGAGTCTGCAGTGTTGATGTATGCACAGTGTCTACATGCCCCGCATTTTCTGTATGTATTATGTAGGGTACTGTTTTAATTAATTAATCTTGTAAATTTAAGTATTTAAACTGAGCAAATTAACAGAACTAACGTCTGTCTGAAGACGTTCGGGCAGTGTACCGAACGAAAAACGCTTGTTGGAGTGTTTTACGTTACTTGTTTTACGTTACTTGCTTTGCTTAGTCTTGCGTGTAATAAACTATTTGATCCTATGAGGATTCATGTGGATTACTCTATTGGAGTCTTATTCTTACGAATATATTGTTTGAACTACCATATTCATTTCCGAAGTCCTCCACCTCGGATACATTTGTGGAACCTACCCTTTTGTTTCTTGTTGTTTTTGCTACGTACTCAGTCTTTTGGTTCTTGGTTTGCTCTGAGGGTCGGTTCACACGTATCAGGATGGCGGACATACAGGAAGGGGAAAACCTTACGCAAGGCAACCTTACGCAAGGAAATCTTACTCAACTTCTAGAACTGATCAACACACGGTTGGACCGTTTATCGGAGAAAGTTGAAAGCGTCAGTTTCGTTAGTCAACAGGGTGTTAACCCTGTTAGTAATATCTTACGGAGTCCAATACAAACGCAGGGAACCTCTAAACACCAACCTAATATACAACCCTGTGGTTCTACTGGGGCAAGAACTACAAGGTTTGAAACAAACACAAACAATAATTTCGACCCACGGAACTGGCTTAATGATGAACTCAACCTGGAAGACCTGGGGAATATTGTTCAGAGCTCCACTGAGACAGTAAGTGACACTTCTTTGGTAGAGAAACTTAAAAGTTTTGACAACAAACTTTATAAAATTAAGAAAAAGCAACTGGAACTAAACTATTTGAATAAGTGTATAAGGGAGAAAATAGTCCCTAAGGGCCTAAGACTTTTTGTTTATCCAAATGGTTTGGAATTTGGATCTGACTTTTATAATGAACTGGTCGAATTGTTTAACAACCATGGGCTAGTTGTTCTCAAATGCATGGTTAAGCATTATCAAATAGAACTTGACAGTCTGACTACCGAGGCAACAACACTGGAAAAGGAGATTAAGGGTGACTTGGACTTTCACAGATATGAGTTCGAATTTAACAGAACCTTATCTAGTATTGCCCAGCAGATGTCAAAATTGAAAGCAACCAAAATTAAAAAACTTGAGAGGGACCTCAGGGCTTATAGGGAAGGCTTGGCGTTTCCTAAACCCCCTGGTCTCCAAACTCGGTCAAGACAACTGAATTCTACCTCTACTAGACAAAGGAAACAAACAACAGGGTACTACATCGGACAGGGTAATCATAAACCCAGTCAAAATACGGATACCAACTTGGCGAACGAGGAACATGGGGGAATTGATGGTTCAAATGACCCTGACATCATTTTTGACACTACGGAGGGGGATGACTGGTCAAATAAATGCCCTCAGAAAAACTACAGAGGGGGGAGGGGGAGGAACTGTAAACCACAACAACCAGTTCCCCCGAAGAGACACTACAATACGCGGAGCAACAACAAACAGTGGGATAAATGTTATCTGAAATTGTGATGAATAAGGATGCTGACTTTAAAATTTACAATTACACCGAGTGTTATGTAGACAGTGGACTGGTTGAACTTTTTGCTAAAGGGCTTACTTTTGTACCCTCACAGGCTTGTAACATTGTAGAACTGTTAATTGATTTTAAAATGTTCATCAGGAAGCTGAATCTCAACATGATATTTGGTGATTCCAACTCACATGTTGACCCACTGCGTGTCCCTAGTAGCTTTAACCCACCCTTGAACAACTCACTGTATTTGTTTGAACAGCTTTGCGAACTAGAATTTAGAGAAATAGTTTCTAGAACATGTCGTAATTATCAGTCCAACATTTCTAAGGATGATAAACATCTACTGACACTGTTCATGAACTTACCAGTGAGAATCATGAAACCGGACAAGGGAGGGGGATTGGCAATTGTACATAATGTTGATTATGTAAAAATTATGTACACGCTACTTGAAAAGGACACTTACGAGCCAGTAAGTAAGAACCAGCTTAACCAAGCATACCATCATATTAAGTCGCATATCAATGACTTATTTATTGATGGCCTAATTGATGGTGAGCAAAGCCAATACTTAACAATGCTTGCCCCAAGAATCCCTAAAATTTTCGAGATTCCGAAACTCCATAAAGACTTAAAAAATCCCCCTTTTCGTACACTTGTTGATGCACGTCAATCAATAACTTACCCTGCTGCCAAATTGGTTGACTTAATCCTTAAAAAATATGTGGAGAAGGAAACTCAAATACTAAGGGATTCATGGTCTTTTCTCGAGAGTATACAGAAAGTGGTGTTTGACAGTTCCCTTAACTTCCTGACAGTGGATGTGTGTGACCTCTATTCTAGTATCCCCCAGGATTTGGGCATCCAGTGGGTTGTAGAATTTATAGGGTCAAAGGGAGCCACCAGCGACCAATGTAACCTAGTTGAACAACTCCTGGACATTATTCTGAAGAACAACTATGTTTCCTTTGAGGACAAGTTGTTCTTACAGAAAATAGGTGTAGCTATGGGGTCCCCAGTGGGCGCAAGCTTTGCAAATTTAGTTATGGCCCACTGGGAGACATCTTGTGTGCTGAACAGTGTTTGGAAACAACATATCTATATGTACAAAAGATACCTGGACGACATCTTCATCTTATTTAAAGGGGATGAGACATCAGCTGAGGAACTTGTTAAATTTCTTAACTCTACAACAGGGTTCCTCAAGTTTACTATGAACTTTCAAGTAAACAATATCTGTTTCTTGGACATTGTCCTTAGTAAACACCAAGGGCACTACACATCTAAAATTCATAGGAAAAGCACGTTCTCCAACACATTTACACTTTTCAAGTTCCCACCCTAGCCACCAGAAGAAATCAGTGGTGAAAGGCCAACTGGTTAGGGTGGCCAGGATGACCACACTTGAGGAAGACTTTGTTTATGAATGTGAGAACTTGTATCAAATGTTTCAACACCGGGGATACCCAAGTTCATTTCTAGAAGGAATCTTTAAGGAGGTTACTTTAAAAAGGGAACATGGGATTTACAAACCAATATTGGGGCCACAGAATATAGGCACATACCCTGTTGAATCATACGCAAATGGGACCAACACTCAAAGTATTGAGGTCCTTAACAACTCGGGGGTTACCACTGTCGGGACTATAGGGAGGAACAAGAACTTTATGGTTTCATTTGTTTTTACCTACTGAAATTTGAAATTTCCAAGGTTCTTAGTAAATATTGGTTTTGTCTATCTTCGGACAATGAACCAACACAAACCTTTGAACTAGGACCTATCATTACATTTGGGAGGGGCACCAATATGAAACAACTTCTTGAAAGGAAATCAGTGAGACACAAGGTTAAGGGGGGCACCAGAAAATGCGGGGCATGTAGACACTGTGCATACATCAACACTGCAGACTCATTCACAATAGGTAATGACACCTTTGTGATTTGGAAAAAGTTTAACTGCAATAGTAGGCGAGTTGTTTATTTGGCACAGTGTAAACAATGTCCCGCATTTTATGTGGGTAAAACAGATAGACGTTTGAAGGACAGGGTGTATGAACATTGTTATGCAATTAGTACAAATAAGGATGATAACGCCCTGGCAAAACACTGTAATAGGAATGAAGGCCATTCATTTGACTTTATGACCATCGACCAAGTACAGACCAACAACCCTAACTTAGTTAATGATAACTTGTTTAGGCTCCAATTGGAAGAGGAACTTAGTTGGCAGTTACGTTTGGTGGCTTGTTCGATTATGTGTTTACTAAAACTGAATAGTTTATTAAGATAAAATTATAATTTACATACAAACTCCCTGTCCAGGTTTTAGTTACGTGAAATGGGGATCTAGGTGTACGCACGTAACTGACTTCCCCCTAAGGAAACCTCCTAATGTTGAAACTTATGTTTTATAGGTAATGAAATATATGTCTCAGTGTAGAGAGCTGTAAATTCCCTTGGCCATATCGCTGTCATTTTATTATAGTGGTCCTTTTAGTATATTACCTGATTTACAACTACACTAGTTTGACAGCGGAAATAAGGTTTGTTGAATGTACACTGTATACACACTATTTCATACATTTATATATACCTACATCATAAAGGTTGTGTCCATCAGAGGGTCGAAATGTTTTAATGGTTTAATGTTTTAATGTTTTGATGTTAAAATAGGATGTTTTTAAAATCGAATAAGTTTTTTCTATTATATATTGTATTTTACTTTATGTTTTCCCCTTTTCTATTCGATTATTTTTATTGTCTCATCCCGATTATTATTATTGTTTACATCCAGTAGTTATTATTACTTGGTACTTTTAGAGACACACTTTACGTTAATTTTATACCCAAATATTATGCTCTTGTTTACTCAATTATTTATCTTGTACAATGTTGATTTGTACATTTTATTTTTCGTCATTTTTATATATAAAAAATGTGTAATTAATTACTGGTTATTAGATGTTCCCTGCTGTTTTAAGTAGGTCACTTCACCTAGCTAGGTTGACTCAGTTTATTTCAGTTTATTTGTTTATGATGGTTATCCAATTATGTAGGGTACTGTTTTAATTAATTAATCTTGTAAATTTAAGTATTTAAACTGAGCACCTTAACAGAACTAACGTCTGTCTGAAGAAGTTCGGGCAGTGTACCGAACGAAAAACGCTTGTTGGAGTGTTTTACGTTACTTGTTTTACGTTACTTGCTTTGCTTAGTCTTGCGTGTAATAAACTATTTGATCCTACGAGGATTCATGTGGATTACTCTATTGGAGTCTTATTCTTACGAATATATTGTTTGAACTACCATATTCATTTCCGAAGTCCTCCACCTCGGATACATTTGTGGAACCTACCCTTTTGTTCCTTATAAAGATTACCACAGAAAGCAATCTTGCTGGAGAAGCCCTCTTCTCAAATAACCTAGCCAAAATATGTAATGCACTACCTTCGAACATAACATCCACTACAACCCTGACCCAATGTAAAAAGATGCTAAAATCTCACTTATCCAACAAGTGGCTATGCCCATACACTGCTCCTGACTATATCTTTCAACTGTTGCCATTACTTTTTACTATTAATTATTGCTATTACTTCTAATAAACTGACTTTAATGCTCTATATACACACAGGTTCTTTAAGCTCAGATAAGGAAGTACAATGTGTTTAAAAAAAAACCCTTATATGGATTTTCTAACTGATTCTCTACAGAAGTTATTTAATGTTTGTATGGAATCTGTTTTACTATTATATGGTCATGTATATGTAAATTCACTGTGATACTTAATGTACTCAAAATTAACATGCATTATGTGGAGCTTTTGTCCCCGGGCCTCAGATGAAAAAGGACCATTCCCAGTAATCAAATGTAAAATAAATTAAGTAAATTGTTTGAAGATTGAGTGGGATTATATTTTTATCTTGGTTGTAGTATTTGTTTTAACAGCTGACCAGAACTTCTTGGGATCAGTTTTGCTGCTAGCTTGGAATTTATTTTAGTATTTTTTTTTTGTCAGGAGTTTTTTGTTTGTTTTTTTAAGGGGGGAGGGAATTGTGAAGATTTTTATAGTGCTGGAGGTTCTGTGGAGTTTTGTCTGCTAATTTTTCCCAGCTTTCTCTCCAATGCATGCAAGTTTTCTTGTATTGTTTAACATGGGTACATCATTTGTTTTTAGTTCCCTTATTTCTAATTTTGTGTAGGATATCAAGGAAGAGAGTTCAGTTTTAGTACAGCATCATCCTAGTTTATTTATTTTTTTATTATTATATTCCAATTGATTAGAGAGCATGGTGTTGAATACATGTTTGCTAAAGTTAGTTAGGTTACAAATGGTTCATAAGTGTGTACTAGGCTAATGGCCTTGGGTCCTTTATAAGCCTAGCACATAGAAGTGTCTTGGCATTGTGCCGCCTGTTCTTAGATCGTAGTGCCTCTATCAAGTAGAGCCACTGGAGTGATCCCTGGGGTGAACTTTCTATTTCCCATCCACTCATCAGGATTTCTCTTGAGGTGGGCTAGTGAGGTGCTCTGCTTGACATGTATGGCAAGTCTATTCCAGAGCATGGGCAGTCTCTGGATTATGAGCTTGTCCCTCCAGCATGTCCTGCTGATTGTGGTAATGAGGTTGAGGTCTCTGGAGCGTGTGGTGCGGAGGGATTTGGATTTCTTTAGATGTAGCATTTCTAACAGAGCTGGGTCAGGCATGGCTTTGTAAGTCAAGCAGATATTCCATCTTAGTAGACTATAGGAGATAGAATAGCTGGAGTTTTTTTTGAGTCTGTCCATGTAGGACATGTGTTTAAGGCCTATGATCCTCTTTGTGAGGTACTCTTGTAGCCTCTCCAGCTGTTGAAGGTGTCTAGTGAGGTACATGCCAAATGGGGCATTATACTTTGCCTCCAGTGTTCAGTGAGCTCCCATTGATGTGAAAGCAGCCACAAAGGCAAATTCTCTCTGGTATGTTAGCACTGACTGACGACAAAAGGATCATCAGTAGTCAAAAATCTCTTCCTCAATTCCAGGTCCAAGGGTTCAATCCTGATTTATAATTACTGTGCAGATTTTGCATGCATTTTCTCTGGGTACTAAATTATTACTCCACTGACTGAGAAACCTATAACTCATCTAGTAACAAGGCACAAAACTTACTAGATTTCATACACATTAGCAATGTTGAACAGAAGGTAAAACACAAGGAAGTAAGGAACAGTATTATCTTTTCAAGTATTCCTGCCAGTATTGCTAAGATAAACACTACCCCAACCACTTTTTGCATTGACCACTATTGCTTGACATTCCCTTTGCACAACAGAAAAAATGTAATAAAAAATGATACCCTGAGCAATCCTCAGTTAACTGGATGTGGGTGTGTGTATATATATATATATATATATATATATATATATATATATATATATATATATATATATATATATATATATGTTACATTCATATCCCTTTGATGTTTCATTCATGTCCCTGTACAATACTTTGAGCATGTATATGGTGGAGTGAAAAATGAATAACCAAAAACATTCAAAGCCTTGAAACTTTACCAGGCAGAGAGGCTAAGGCCAGTTCTATCTAGAATTAACTCACTGAAGCAAATAAAAACTAGGACAGCTTTATTTGAGGTAAAGCTTGTCATAAGAATAGTTGACAATAATATATGCTAGAACAAAATATCACTATAACAGAGTTAATGGCTATAGCTAATACCTTATAGATGCATTTACTACATTAACACATACACATTTGGACAAAGTTCAGGTAATCAAGGGGAAGCCCCCTTCCCATCAGTTTTTCACTGCAACAGAATTTCACCTGAAATTGCATCCTTGCTACACAACTGTAGCTGTAAATACATCTGTAGTGGAATCCTCTACCCTCAGTAAAGTCTGAAATACCAGCTCTACGTCACTAGTACAGATATCACAGCCTAATTTGTGAAAAATAAAGATTAATTTAGTATACTCCCCATCATTCATGTTTGTACAAGAGCTTTATAAAATTGCAACATCCCAGATATCTGAAATCGGGCAGTTTTGGTCCTGATACAATAGGAAGGCCCTTTCACAGATCCCTATAATTATAGGCCAATCAGGTTTACATGTGTTTTGTGCATGGTGATGGACCAAATCCTCAGACAACTTATGCAGACACCAAAATACTTCGCCATGACCTAACCCTATGCATTTGCATCAAAGGTAGATCTTACATGCTTAATCTCGTAAATTTCTTGAAGAACACAAATGTTGCCTTGAATAAAAGTGGGTCAATGTAGTTTATTATAGCCTGGCTAAAGCATACAGCACTCTACCTTATGACAGATATGAACACAATGTAAAGTCACAAACTATCCAGTAAGTACCACGGAATAGCACACTGAAGAAAAACTCCAAGCTGATGCAAACTGAACAAGTAAATCAATGTCCTTTATTCCAAGAACGAACGATACAAAACGGTAAATGCACTTAAAATAACAAAAATCAATCCAATAAGGTTAAGCGCTTTCACCCACTGCACTTAACCTTATTGGATTGATTTTTGTTATTTTATTTAAGTGCATTTACCGTTTTGTATCGAGTTTATTCTTCAGTGTGCTATTCCACCAGGATTCCTCATTTTTGGTACTTGTTGCTGAATTCCATTTTGATTTACCTTGCGTTTTTGTGGTTATTTCGACAGCGCAAGGTTACAAAGAGCCGTGGCACTTATTGGATAGTTTGTGACTTTACGTTGTAAGTTGTTTTCGTGATTTCTATACAGATATGAACACAAGTTAGAGTTCTAATGGAAAATGAAACTAGAATGGCTTGGGTCCACAAAGGCCTGCAGAGCTGCACGCAATAGGGAAGAGTAGGACAAGTATCTTCACTATACCCTGTCGCCTGCAGGGTGTTGTCATTCAAAGGGTTATCCTCCAGATGGCTTTCCTTCTAAGTTAATTATAACTAGGGTCCTACATTATCCATGCTCACACCCAAAGTTTACATCTCCTAGGTACTAAGGGCACTAAGCTTCACATACCTGTAGGAGTAACCATGTTTCATTGCCTGTGTTAAAGTAAATCTCTTTAGATGGACCACCCACAACTCTGATATCTGATCCCTCTAGAGTAACATTTAGACGGACTATACTTTGCTATATGACCCTCCATACTCCACCCCCCCCCCCCAGTAGAGACATCTGTTCAAGCCTCAACAGATGGCTTGTATGCTTGGGGAATCCCATCTGTATTCAAGTGTTTACAGCCTAGATGATGCATTATCCTTAAAGATGAAATCTTAGTGGGCTCTGACCCGCAAGCCTAAGTTTAGGTTTGGGGTCTCTTCAAGCAGCAATATTTCAGGTTGGTAAAACATTTAATGGTTAAACATTTTCTAAAGTCAGTTTATGTTTCTTCACATTACTAAGCTTCCTACCAAAACTAGCAAATGGAAGTTTCTCCTCCTCTACAACCAGAGTTAAAAATGCACCTATGCCTACCTGCAAGGCATCCATATTTACTAGTAATCATTTGAAAATGTCTTGACTTGTGAGTATGGGCTCAGGTCATAGCATATTCTCTAGCTGCACAAAAGCTTATTCACTATATTTGTCCAATTTATCTTCAGTGTAGCCTTACCATTAGTTAGGGGGCAAGCAACAAACTTCCAATAGTAACTAGCTAGGCCAAAAAAAAAAAAAAAAAAAAAATCACCTTTCACTTGCCTATTAGCGGTTGGTGTGGGACAGTTTTGCACTGCTTGCACTTTTTTAGACTCAGATTTCACAAGCCTTCCAACTATTATATAGTCCACTTAACAGGGGTCTGTCATTTCCAACTTTTACTTAATTGGATTAGTGATAAATCCAACCTGACAGAGCTTAAAGTGGCTTTAATTTTCAGCAAAATAACTCCTGATCTTCAAAAGATATGTCCTATACAAAGGACTAAGGCACTGAGCTGTTAAAGGACTGCTTCCTGTACCCCAGAATTCAACTCCCTCAGCCTCCATTTGTCCACTGTGCAAGTCTGAACAAGTTCCTAACCAGACCATTCCCAAGGGTAATTGGGCTAGGCTCTTCAGTGGTCTCCTTAGTTGCACTACTAGTAACTACCTATGGACCTATAAATCAGTTGCATATATGGTGTGGGGTTTAAGGATTTTGTTCATCAGCCTCTGGAAGGGCACAGGTGTTCCATGGACCCCAATTTTCAGCATATGATGGAGGAACTCATTAGGTGAGGAATATGTCAATTTTAACATCTGAGGCTTGTGAGATTTGCAGATAGCCTTTAAACAAATGTAAAGAAGGCAGAAACCTAGCCTTGCTCCGTTTCCATACAAATTTGTCCACTTGGGAATATAGGATATAAATCAAATTTAGATGTTCTGTTAAGCTTCCTGAAGTCATTGCATAAATCCTACAAACCCACCAGGCTTGGCTAGCAGTCCAATGAAACTATTCCACTATCTCTAGTATTCGTCTTTAACCCCCATGTTTGAGCACTGGGTCTCTGGTATTCAATATTGTTTTAAGTGCACTTTCTCTGTACTTACAGTGTTTATGTTGTACCAAATTAAACAGTTTAATAGCCAACTTAACGTACATTCTTATTTTTCCTTTCACATTCTTTTACTTCCCGTTTTCAAAACACTGATAGCATCACCCATTTTGCCTTCAGCACATGCTACAGGAACCTTAACTTTCCCTGTAAGCATACTTACACTTCAGTAGAAGTTCCTTTCCATTGTTTCAGAATATTTATACAGTGCCATAGCCAGATCAGATACAGATGGGGAAGCTACTGCTGACCAAATACCAATATCAGAAGTCATTCAGTACTATATAGTACCTCTTCCTGAAACACTTGCACCTCATGTTCTTTTTTGTGCTCTGCATATTTAGAAATACCCATAGAAGCTTAGAAGCATGAACTGCAGGAAGCAATTACATTTATATAGACATTAAATACATAATGGCTAATACAGAGTCCTCTTAAGTTTAGCCAAAGGTAAAAAGTCTTGCTTGGCTTGCCCCCACACCTCAACAAACCATCTGGATGACTTTATTCCGAGTGTGTACATGTCTTGCCTTACTCTTCCTGTATCCTTTCAACTCACTGTTAACTGGCCAACACTTCACTAACATAACTGAAGTTGGGGGGCATAGGGAAAGATAGGTATGCCTTTGGGGTGTTGTAGGAAACAACTGTACCGGGACACAAAATTACACAGACAGGAAGGACATGCTAATTCAAAGGAGGAATCACAGTCACAAGACCTTAAACAACCAAGCACAGTGAGATGACAACTCTACTGTCTATCCCCACTGTGCTAGTGATCAGTTGAAATCAAACATATCCTACCCAGACTGCCAAAGACAGCCACTTAGTGTACAGTGCTGATGGTGTGACTGTGATGCAAAGTAAAATAAATTGTGGCTTTGTTACTTTTAGATACTGGGTAGCAATCCCCCAACACATATACTTGCATTCACAGAGAGCTCTTTTGCCCATTCGTCATAGCCACTAACTGAGCACATCACAGATGACCAGTCATGTTTTTAAAAAGATGTAAACAAAGAATTTCAACTTGCTTCATGCAAACACACACTGCCAAGCTAGATTAATGAACATGACAACAGTAATTTTTATCCACAGTCTCCCATCCCTATCAATTATATATACTTTGGCCAATACTTTAATCCCAGTAAGTCAGCAAAGAAACATTTCAGATTTGCTTCACAAAAAAAAACAAACACACCTGCAGTAACGTATTCCAGCTTGCTCCGCAGTGACTAACTTGAGCAAATGACATCAGTGTCAGCCATTGTCATCCATAGACAGCTCCTGCATACAAGTGTCACAGCTATAGATTGCACACACTTTCCCACCAATGTTGAATTGTGATAAATAATGGTCACAGTAACATAGTTCCACGTTCACACACAGTAGCCATAGCAAAGTATTCCAACTTGCTTTATACAAATACATTACTGCAAAGCCAGAAAATGAATTTGAGGAAATGGACAGCAGAATCAGTCACTGTCATCCACAAACAACCCATCCCACCCAGCAATTACGTCCACCTTGGCAGCTTTGTATACCTCAGATGTCTACAATAAAAATTACAAAACTGCTCTCAGTAAATTTATTTTAACCCTTACACATGCACACATACAAATAAAAATACTTAAAATACCCCTTGCAGACTGGCTGGCAAATAGTCCTGCACTCACAGTCCCTTCTATGTCACTCTACTCTCTCTCACTTTTAACACAAGTTGAATCAGGTACAGTCACATGTCATCTGATTCATTTGGAATGGCTGTTTATTACTTTATTTAGCAGTCACTGTTGAAAAGTCATTCCTGCACCCCCAAAATGGTGGAAGAACCTATAAGGTGGTGCAATAACTTTATTCACAGTGGAGGCATGAACAAAGGCTTGGCTGGTGTCAGAACAGCTCATTCGAGTCACCCAAATTGTTTTTCTTTTACAGAAATTGAAACTCCACGCAGAGCTCCGGAAATGTCAAGTTTAACTCTTTTTAAAGATTAAACAAAATGATGAAAAATGCAAAGAAAAAACATTTGCCTTTTTCCATTTGGGAGGGCCGCAGCTTAATAGTTGAATACCATGAGCCAAATCCTATGTAGTTAAATTCATTCCCTCCAATGGAGGTCTGGAAGTTTGTACCAAAGTTTCCAATGGGCAGAGCCTAAGGTTTTTTCTAGAATCAAATTATGTCCTCACATTTCAAACAAATGTTCATATCTCTGGAACCATAGTAGTTACTAGAAGTATAAATGGCAAACTCTTCAGCACAAACTATTTTCTATAGTGGTTGTATTTTTTAGATTATAGATTTTAAATTTGATTTTACAAGTCACAGTAAAAATAGTGATGATTAAATTTGTAATATTTTGTGAACAACTTACAATATCTCAGCAACCACTCAAGTTATACATACTGTTAGTAGAATTTTGTTCATCCAGCTGAGAGCTTTCATATGGGGCCACGTGGCTCTGTCTGTGCTATGGGGCCACGTGGCTCTGTCTGTGCTATGGGGCCACGTGGCTCTGTCTGTGCTATGGGGCCACGTGGCTCTGTCTGTGCTATGGGGCCACGTGGCTCTGTCTGTGCTATGAGGCCATGTGGCTCTGTCTGTGCTATGAGGCCATGTGGCTCTGTCTGTGCTATGAGGCCATGTGGCTCTGTCTGTGCTATGAGGCCATGTGGCTCTGTCTGTGCTATGAGGCCATGTGGCTCTGTCTGTGCTATGAGGCCATGTGGCTCTGTCTGTGCTATGAGGCCATGTGGCTCTGTCTGTGCTATGAGGCCATGTGGCTCTGTCTGTGCTATGAGGCCATGTGGCTCTGTCTGTGCTATGAGGCCATGTGGCTCTGTCTGTGCTATGAGGCCATGTGGCTCTGTCTGTGCTATGAGGCCATGTGGCTCTGTCTGTGCTATGAGGCCATGTGGCTCTGTCTGTGCTATGAGGCCATGTGGCTCTGTCTGTGCTATGAGGCCATGTGGCTCTGTCTGTGCTATGAGGCCATGTGGCTCTGTCTGTGCTATGAGGCCATGTGGCTCTATCTGTGCTACTTGGTTGTTGAGATATTTAGAAAAGCAAGAAACTGAAGACAGTATAAATATATGAACAATTAATATCTCTATCTCCATTAGACAGAGATCAAATATTAACAGTGGTGTTTAGCATTTTATGAACTTTACAATGAAATATTTTAATGTTATATAGCAGTTTTAAAATTAATACAAGTATGAACAAGCAATATTTGAGGGCTAGAGGATGTCAATAGGATGTAACTGCATAAGCACCTGCATACATTACCCAGCTGTAGTGAGTTAAGATACTTACCAGTTTAAACAAATGAAATAACGCTTTAGTGAGTACCAAATACAACTCTGGTACTTCCTGTATACAACGGCTGTGTTTTAGCAGACAGCTGTTCTGATGAAGTCCCTTAAATAGTTAAAAGGGACAAAAGAGCTTAATGTTTACTGCTTTAATAAAGATTCTTTTTATTTTTCCAGCTCGGGATCTTATTGTGTATTACAGACCCAGGGTATTATTATTACTCTGAAGTCGTGATACTTACCAGTTTGTCTGTCCATATACTTAACTAAACTTGATTAAAACTCCTTCATACATCTACTCTTACCTGTTTAAGATGTCTACCAATATGTTTATTATTCAAGTGGATGCAACTGCTGTTAATGCTGTACTTCTTAATTGCTATTAGAATTCTTGACTTTCTGGAGCTTATCTCATCGTGCCTCCTCTGTAGAGTGGCTTTGCTCAGCCAGAATGTGATAAAAGCAAAAATACATTTCTAGATCATTTGGGGGCATTCTGAAAGAGTTTTTATTTTAAAAGCTAAGGTATGCAAAAAGGTCTTCAGGTGGTGTGAAGACGACTAGGTTTTTAAAATAGTGTCCCTACAGTGTGCTTTAGGAAGGTAGAAGTAAATAAAATAGGGTGGTCTGGAGAAAGAGGAGTTGAATGTACACCATCAGAAAAGACAGCAAAATTAATTAAGCTCCATAGTATTTCAGCAAATTTAGGATCTTCAAATGTGAGAGTGGCATAGTTAAGTATACAATGAAGACTAAAGTAGGACATCCAGAGGTGAGACCCCAAACTAGAAGTAACTGCAAAGAAAGGCCAAGTGAGCATACGAAAACGCAGCAACAATCAGAGGAAAGTGGCAGGGGGGAGACCAAGATGTTGAGAGAAATCCCACAGAAGAGAGTGACAGGAGAAGAAATACCATTGATGACTATCAGTGGAAGAAAGTCAGAAGAACCATGAACTGCAAGGCAAGACCAAACAGATGTACTGTAAAGTAACAAAAAATAAAGACAATTGGCTTGAGCTTTGGTTTGAATAATGCAAACGAGGTGAGTGAAGAATGTAGATGAAGAAAAAGAAGCTTAGTATGGAGAACAGTTAATTTGTAGGTGATACTGCAACAGAAAGGGTTGCAATTATATGGTAGAACAGATAACCAGGACTTCACTGAACTTTCAAAATATTGCAGTAACATGCCAGTGGAAAAGTCTATAATCAAGACAAAAAGCTGCCTAAACGAATCGTTTCACTGGAGGAAAAATTCTTAATATTACGATGATAGAACAATTATACAGAGAACAAATACAGAACACAAATTCTGTTGAGAGCATCTACACCCCCACATATACACATGCGTACACATACAAATACAGATGTGGCCTTCAATTAAAAGACACTTATGACAGGTTATGGAAAATTGAATATTTGCCACACAGAAATTTATCTTCAGTTCACAGCTAGTTTTGAATTAAGACAATTTTATATTTTTTAATTTGCATCTTGCGAAAGACACTGCAGTCCCACCTCCACCCCCAAATGTACCTTTCAGATTAGGAATCAAGGAAAAAAGCAAACAATGGCAGAAAAGGACAAAAAGCAGGGACAATTACTGCATTTACATAAACAGAAACTTGCTAGAATGGCTTCCCATTAGCATGCTTTTTGAAGACTATTAAATATCTGAAAGTCAAATGTATGTAATTTAGTAATGTAGTCCACATTTATTTGCCAGAAAAAAAGACTTTAAAGAATGAGGCAAAAATCAAGGACAGTTAAGAGCACCTAAACTCCTTCCACACACCCACATACACGTATGTGACGATCAGCTACAGCTACTTGTATGACTATGTATTTGAAAGTATCAAATGAATAAATAACTGCCACACAGGAATTTTTTTCTGCTCACTATCAGAATACAGAGTGGAACTCAACATAACTCTCAGCTCAATAATCCAATGGAAAGCTAAAATAATGGCAGAGAAAGCATTAAAATCATGGACAGCTATCATTTTCATATATTTAGAAATTTACTAAACAGGTACTGTATTAGCATTTTCAGTATTAAATTCTGAAAGTCAATTTAGTGACTGCAGTAATCCTTAATTTGCCAAAAACACCAAAAGATTTATAAGGCATAGACAAGAGGCCTAAAACTGAAGGACAACTGAAAACACACACTCCCTAAGCATACATGCATGCATACATACATGACAAACACAAAGTGCTTACCTTTTCTACATGCTGGCAGCAGCAGGCAGAGCACATATAAAAAACGTGCTCCTGCGCTGGTGTCACTGCATTCCCACTGCAAGTTCTTCTTTCACGTTCTTATTTGCTCAGACAGCCTGAGGCTGAAAGGATCCTCACTGCTTCATGTAGTATCCCATTGGGAAACCGGAGTAACATTTCTAACATTTTTAACAAGTGTGTGAATTGGTAGAATATCCCAGATGCCAAACTGTTGTGAATTAAGACAATTTAATATTTTTTAATTTGCATCTTGGATCTTCTTGGAACAATACAATAGTCTACTTTCTGAATTTTAATACTTTTTGTTTTTAATAGGGGGCTGCAGCCCAGTAGCCAAGTACCCCCACCCACCCCTGATAATTTGCTTGTATAGGTTTCATATAGATGGCCACTACCTGGTCTGGTTCTATTTGAACATTTATGCTACCAATACACTACGGGGTGACCTACCCCTAGGAAAAAAATTTTAGAGTACAATCAGAAGTCATTTAACTTTTTTTTGTATATTACTGTGCAAGTCAAAGTTTTCGAAGGCCAATAGATGGCAGAGTTGGACAATACTATGAACCTATAAAAAATGAACAGTCTCATACACTGGGCAATGACCACATGGCTCACAGAAGTACACACAGAACACCCCTCCTCATTATAGGGTTAGTGGCAGAAAGAATCCATTTTAGGCCACTTAAAAGGGGTGAACTATAGATGCTTTTTAATCAAAATGTTATCTGAAGCACACCAGCAGCACTAATATCTTGGGGGGAAAAATCTTATTTCATAGGTAAACAATAGGCTATCGGTCTGTGGATTATTACAAGTCTAGCTAATAACCACAGATTAGAATAAAACCTTGTACCATGTATTTATTATTTAAAGTCCTTAACCATTATGCCAACCCCTCCCCTACAAAGGGGATACCTCAAACGGATAGTACTAGGACTACTCTGAAAAGAGTACTGGAACTAATCTATATAGTTAGTATCCTTGGAATTGGTGTTCTGGAATAAAGAGAACTGAAATCTTGGATAAGTAACCCCCATTTGAGAATATATGACTACCAAAATGATACGATTTAGTCAAATTAGCTGCTTATTCCAGTCAAAGTAAGTATTCAGGATGAAGGAAACATTGCCTCTGGAAATCTGCAGCAAATTGACAAGAAAAGTGTAGATAAACAATACAAGTATTGCATTTTAGCACACAGGAAATTACCCTACATATGAAACAATTTAGAAGTCCAGTCATGTAAAATGTAGCAACTGTAGTATGCACAAATACACACTGGATGTACACTCAGATTGGCATGCAGTTCTTGTAGGTCATGCATTAAATAGTACAACCACCCTCCCTAAAATGCCATATACCCCCCCTATACACCCACACCCTTCCTGTCAATCATCCTCACCCTAATCAGTTGGCCAGTTAGTTCCATCTATAGGATAAGGAACTGATCAGATCTTTATTTTGCTGTAGAGAAAGAGCTTGACACAGCAGACCATCACCCAAACAGCCATCAAGATGTCTTCCAAATCCTAACCAATGATCCTCCATAACAGCTGATGGATTTGCCATGCAGTGCTAGTCTCCACTAACAGCATATACTGCTTGATATGTGCCCCCATTCACAGCCTGCTGCTGCTAGTGCTGATCCATTACTTGTATGTGCACTGATAGCCAGCAAAGATGGAGCAAAGGGCTTAGAGGTCTCCCTCTCCCCAAATGAGGGAAATGGTGTCAACCTCTAAAATCCCATCTTTCACATTCAGCTCCTCTAGTGTCAGAGGAGTTTGATTTCAAATTATCTGGGTCATTGTCAAGGCTTTATTACTTTGTAACATGCAGCTGGGTTGCCATATGGTAACATGTTGTATACCTGATCAGAGAGCAGACAACCATCCATGTATGCAAGCAAATTCAGCCACCACCATAAAGAACTCAGAGGGGAGGAGAAGGTATATATTATCTGAAAAATCAAGGATGAAACTCTCTGTTGGTAAATTTGGAATCCACATAGCCAGTACACCATAAAATGCCAAAAATTTATCAAGACTACATTTTGGGATAATCCTGGGGAAACATTTTATGTATAGTGAATTTCACACCAAAGTGGCATTATCAAGCAGTACAAGTTTTCTGCAATAAGAGATTCATTGTTGGAAGACAGAGAGGGCTAATGTCTGCATATGTGTCTTGTGCAAGCAATAAGCAGACAAGAACACTCAACAGTAAGAGATAGGGTAAGACAGTGTAAACAATTAGAAGGAAAAAGCACAAATATTTTCCTTGTTAATCAAGTGGATCACAACAATGTGGAAATTTGGCTAGGGCACCGGTAGACTTCTATTTTTTGAAGCTGCTAGTTGGGATCAGATAGCTGCTTCCAGAGCTCCAGTTCAGACTGTGATGAAAATCAATGAAGCTGCTGTATTGAGCATGGAGGATTCTGAAATGGAAGAAAAACCTGTTTCAGTAGAGAATGGCTATCCAAAAATCATGGTTGTGAATTCAGGCGGCTTGGCAACCGAAGTGCTAATGTCACTGACGGAGGTGCACAAGCTGGGGGGGGGGGTGATGCAGTGAAATGTGGAAGTTAAGAGAGGTTGTTTGGAGAAGTAATGTAGCTGAAACAGCAGGTGAAAATGGCAGAGATGAAGAGGGAGCATGTGTGGAAGGCAGAGTAGCAGGCTTTATGGCTACGCTCTGTGCAAGGACTGAAAGCAGTGTAGAAAAAACAAGCAGGAGAACAATGAAGAATACCATTTTGCAGTTACAAGACTAACATATGCAGTGGTGACTGCAGTAAACAAAGAGCAGCAGGTATAAAACAAAGGAGAAAATAATCGGCAAGAAAATTTGCATTGTTGCCAGCAGTGAGAAGACTAGTGGCAAATTACAAAAAGGAGGAAAAATATATTGACAAAACCTTCATTTGACAATATTATTTCATCACTGAGATTTAAAGAAAGAGATGCAAGGGTCTTAATACATCTAGCAACTAAATCATTTTGCAAAGTAAATTTTGAAACCATTTTGTTGGCAGAACAATGCCTTTGTGTAATGGTGATTTAGTATTCTTCCACATTCTTCTTTACTGATGTACAAGGGTTATGTACGTCCCCACACTTGCACAATATATTAATGTGGTGTACTGCAGTACAGGAGTGGTCTTCCATAGCTGTTTCTTTTTAGTTGAAACTATGATTTACATATGAAAAAAAGCTATGAGGGACAGGACAAAAACATGAGGAAAATTAGGAACATACTAATGTGAACAGCTGAGAGGAATGGTTACAGGCTGTAACACTGATCATACTGCTAACAATACCTCTAAACTGTCTAGAATTTTACAGAATGTCCTTAACCGTTTTTTTTTTTTTTTTTTTTAGCTTTATACTGGCCTTCATAAAATACAGCTGCTGATGGCAATGAGTGTACGTGACTGGGAAGTCCAGCCACTCAATACTCCAGCCAGACTTCTTTTCATTGGTATATGCTCGATTTACAATAAGCACACTGATTAGGGGTTGTCCAATCAGTGTGCACATTTTGGAAGAGCAGTAAGCTTTTTTGTATATAATGTTGGATAAACTACCTGTAAAAGGAAGTATGAAGTAGAAGATATATGAAGAAAGGATGTGTGACATGTAAAGTTGAAGAAACATTGCAACATTTTTTGGATTGTAAAAGTTAGATTTTGTATCAATTTCAAACAAATGGAAAAGATTTGAGAATACAGACATGAGCATATTTGGGAAATTCAAAGAAAATAACTAAATGAGAATGTTTTATATATGACAATATGGTGTTTGTGAAAAATATGTGAAGAGTTATGGACAATGAAGAAATGTTAGAAATAAAAAGATGGCTTTGACTGAAGGGATGGGGAGTGTAAGGAGTGAAAAATATTAAGGTTAATATAATGAAAGTGCACATGATATGATTAAACAAATGTGTAAATAATGTACAGAATATGTAGAAATAAAGTAAGCCCTACTCTTTTCAATGAGACATAGGATCTTTTATATCCACTTGAGCTATCACCAACTGTCAGCAATTTGAAAAATTGATCCAATCACCTATAGTCTGAATAGAACCTACAGCCTTCTGATCTTCCAGTAAAGGTATGTGCGCTACCTGATGAGCCACTAACAGTGCGTGTATATAAATATCTATATAAAGATATATATATATCTATATAAAGATATATATATATATATATATATATATATATATACATATATATATATATATATATATATATATATACATATATACACAGAGAGAGATGTAGATAAATATAGATATACAAGTGGTAGACATTTCAAATTGTCAAAAAGTAAAAAAGTTGTACAGATTAAAACTCCGTTTATAGCACAGTAATTTTCAATTGGTTGCAATACTTACATAAAATCCCTTCAGAACTCTAACCTAAAATTTGTCTGATTAGTGGTAGTCAAATGATAACCTTAAACCTACACTTTAACTTAAAAAAAAAAAACGACACTATTACAAAACAAGACAACCTCGGATACAAACACACACATACACCACTAAAACTGTCATGCTAAACAAAACCTTCCAGATCTTTATTTTTTTCCCTCCTAACTTCCAGAGAAATACCATCTATTCCTGAGGACTTTCCTGTGAATTGGTTATACATCACCATTTTATCTCATCTTGTCCCATCCTGTTAGTAATTGAGCCCCATCTACCTCTTAACTTGTGATGTTAATCCATAAATATTTCCATTTGCACCCTTTCTTGATTTCTATGATTTGTACAGACTTTCATAAAATTTCCAAAATATTTCTAGTACTTCTACAGAATTCCCTTATCTTCCTTGTTATTAGGCCCTCTAAGCTTGGTGACAATCCTGTCTACATTCTGCTGCCAGAGTTATTGTGCTAAAACTTTTTGTGCTCTGGAGTTATCAAAAAACAGTTGCTTATCGGGAATCTTTCTAAACTCATGCATATAATTGATGTAATCCTTTATTTTCTGTTAAGCATTCTGCAGTTGCACCTGTTCTTGTTTACTTTAACATTTGTCAGTCCCTCTAAATAATTCTTGCTACTTAACCATCTCTGTCTTTCATTTCCACCATATTTTTAAACTCCACTTTAATTTTATCCCACTCCCTAGCTGTATTTTAAGAAGAAATTTCTATCTTCGCTAATGACTCCCGAACAATTTCACTACTCATTCGTTAAATTCCTCTCTTTTCAACAGATAGGTGGAAAAGTGCCAGTATCTCATTTTATTTCATTACCCTGCTTTTTTACTTTAATTATTGATGCGTGATCTAAAATTGTTATTGGATGTGCATCAAAACTTTCAATTAAATGCACAAGCTATGTCCAGCATAGAACTAAAAAGTCTGAAGCAAAGAAACAAACCAAGAATCAATAAACCTTGCTGCGATACAAAAAGCTCAAACCATGGACCAGAACTGTACAAAAATTCTTGTTAAGCATGTTCATTCCCAAATTAGTGGAACTTCATCAGAACAATAATTCTAATGAAGTTTCATTAATTTGGGAACAAAAGCAGATAACATTTTCTATTTAAGAATTTTTATACCAGTTCTGGTTCATGGTTTGTGTCTAGTGTAGCCCAGTTTTTGTATCTCTGGGAACAACATGTAAATTCACTCCAAACTTCTACTACTGAATTCATATCTTCCATGCAAAATATTTTCATCAATTTCTTCAAAAATCTACCCTCCTTTGTTATATTTTCCCTTCTGGGCCCTCCAGATACATCTTCACTGCTGCAAATCAAATTTGAGTCCCCACCTATAAGTAATATTCCCTGCTGAAAGCAGATGATTTCTTCCAGGATTTTCTGAATCTCCATTATAGCAGTTTTAGGTGGAATATAAATACATGCCAGTGTAATCCTCCTCCCTTGCCATTAGCCCCTTAATACTACACATCTACCATCATCTTTTTTATCCTCTTCTATCACTTATTGGAGCTCACCTTGCAATACAAGTACTCTTCTTTTCCTTGGTCCCAGGTACTCTGCTGAATAACCATCCTGAAAACCTCTATCAAATTCACATTTAGTTCTTTCCAAATGTGTCTCCTGTATCATAGCTATTTGCACTCTACATTTTTAATATAGTTTACTACTCTATTTTGTCTATATCTGCAAGACCATTAACATTTAAATATAATATAGAAAGTGTCATTATTTCAAAAAAGTTATTATTCCCACCTTTTATGTACTACAGCATTTTTAAGTATTTAGTTCCAACTTTTGTGTTACATGCATATACTAATGTTTGACAGGATTATCTATTACAGTTGTTTCTTGTCATATCCATTTGAGAGTGTCACTTTTTACACAATGTTTTGTTTTATGGAAAGCCCTCAAAAAATATATACCCAAATACACTCCTAAAATCTATTAACTTAATACTAACAAGCAAAACTATATACATCTTCAAAAACTTACCCTCCTAATAGGAACACATTTCCCAAGCTTCACAGACTTGGGTTACCTTAAGACACATGGTAAAACCTGTGCTTTTAAGTATTGTCTGGTTTTGTCTTCGTTATTGCTCTCATACACTGCAAAAACACTTGAGTGCTACCAGAAAACATTTCTTAGTCATTGAAAGAAAGTATTCTGATTTTATTGTTCTTGATCAGATGGTCTCCATGGAGACCTGAGAATGAGATGCACAGTGGCTTCTACAAGCATTTGCTAAAGGTATTTATTATGTCCAATGTTCTTTTTTATTTGCTTTCTCTTTAAACTTGTGACTTGATCAAGCCAAGAGCTTTAATCCAGTCATTCCCCTATGCAAGAATGACAAAAAGCACATCAACTTTTTATCATGCTCTTTTGACCAACTTTTCCTTTTTATGTTGCAGTGCCTACATTTCTTAAACTGAATAAAGAGAAAATAACTGAAAACTTTACTTTATAACATGAAGATTATATCACGCACTATAAAAATGTTACTGTTAAGAACAAAATTCTATTTTACTTACAGTTAACGCTCTCCCTCCTCCTCTTCCCCGCTCCCCTATGTGTTTTTCCAGACATTAGAGACATGAAGTAGGGCATATGCTTTAGAGTCCCCTACAAGTTTAAAGTCAAAAAGTCCAACATTTCCAGGTTTTCCTTTTCTGTCATGCTTCACAAATATAATTAAGGCTTTGTAATCCCATGTTTGTCAATGTCCGAGTTGCTGGTTTTATTCTTGTACATCTCATTCTCCCAAACCAGTCTCTGCTTCATTTCCAATATACTCTTGGTTCTTCTAGTCAACTCTTGTGCTTTTTCCTGCCTCTCAAGCATTTTCCATCGAAGCACTGTAAAAAGGTTTCACTGGCACAGTCTCTGTGATCTTTATTACCAGAAGAACAAGTAGTAGAAACTCCTCCTGTTTCACAGCTCACATTTGTTGGACAAAACTTTTGTATTTCCTCCTTAGCTTCTTCCGAATCATAAAATGGTCTTGTCCCTCCAGGAAAGAATATTCTGATGATAGCTGGGTTCAGCAATTTGAATCGCACACCTGCTTCACAACATTCCCCGATTAGTGGAATAAATGTATTCCTTTTCTGACTGCTGTATAGTGAGCGATTTTCCATAAACATTGTCTCCCACTTTTAGTACTTTGTCATCCTGCCACAGTTTTGTCTGAATCATCTCCTTCTGCTGGTAGGATTGCATCTTTGCTATTAAAGGTCTAGGTTGCTTTCTCATGGTCAGGTTTGAAGCATACACATGATGTGACCTTTCAATTACCTCCTGCTCTGGAATACAAGTCCAGTTGCTTATTTGTCCTTTCATAAAATTTATAGTCTGTTCCTTCAAGCTTCTCTGGTATAGCAGAAAATCTCAGGTCTTCTCTCCATGCTGTGTCCTCTGATTTTATTATTTTTGAAACATCTCTTCTTGACCAGTCTCACATTTATTCAACTTCTTCATTTCAGACTCTGATTTTTGCAGTTTTATCACCTCATGTGAATACCCATTTAAGGTTTCTATTTTTTTCCAGGTTTTGTTATTTGAGTTTATGTACTCCATCAGAGTTTTATTTGAATCTGATCAGAGCACATTTGACTTATTTTCCCTCTAGGTTATGGGAAATCATGTCTTGCACCAAAGCTGGTTACATTGCTTTTTGCTGAACAGCTGCAGAATTCTTCCCAGTGTTTTTCCTCACCTCTTGTGATTGATTTTCTTTCAGGTTCTCTGAATTTCTTTTTTGCCAGCATCCAGGCAGTGCACTTACTAGCCAGTTACTGAAATCTACCCAAAAAATGAGTTTAATTGCTCTCTTCTGACTTTCTGTTTTCACACGGAGAGAGCTGAAATGAAGCAGTTACTCAATGTGTAGTCATCATGGAAATCAAGCCAACAAAGAAGATTATGCAACAACTAAATGGAAAACAATTTTACATTGTTCCATCACACAAAGCCAGCACCCTCAGAGCTCAACAACTACTACAAATAACCATTTTCAGCCCAATCGAAAGACCTAGAAAGATGCATTCATAAACAGATTGTATAACATCTAAACAAAAATGCAGATTTAGAACAGCACACAGCAAGACCCAGGGGTGGCTTGTGCTATAGGACTGCAGCCCTCCCCACCTGTGAAATAAAGTCCCCAGTCCCCGCAATCCCCGTAGAACTAAAAATGAAAATAATAAAAAATCTCTAGGACTGTACTCATGCGTGCTTAGGTCCTGGCTGCTGTGTTAGGCAGACCAGAACACCAAGCATGCATGCTCAGGCATTCCTGAGCTCCAGACTGCTCAGGCAGTCCAGATAGGGAAGGGAGTAAACTCCTCCCTTTCCACCCAGAGATTTGTGCGGTGATGACTGCACAAACCAGACGGTGTCCAGACTGCGGGCGATGCAGTCTGGACCAATAGCAGGAGGCTCCAGCCTCCTCACATCTCATGGGAGAGTATGCATGGGCTACAGGATCATGCCAGCATGGAAGACCGAGAAGCTGCAGGATGGATTTGTTACACACCAGCCCAAGGAGCTGCAGGATTGGATTGCCTGGCCATGAGACAGTTAGGGTGTATGATCGGGAGGTGTGTGTGGGTGTGTGTGTGCTTGTGTGTCCTGCAGTGAGTTAGTGTTCCATTCAGAATTAGTTTCTCTGTCTTCTTCCAAGAGGAGGCTTTGGCCTTACACAGTTCCAAATTACATTAAGCAGGCAGGTTAGAAAATAACTTGACTACCACCACTAACATTTTCTTGATATGGTAGAGGACAAATAATTAGAGTATGACATACCACTACTAAAAGGCTGTGACTTGGTCAGTTAGGTAATCCTTCAACTGTTGCATACATACTAAACCTTTTCTTCAGTATCTAAAGAGCGTAAAAAATTATACTTCCAAAAACTAAGTCTGAATTGACATAGAACGCTTAAATGGTAGATGTCCTTTGCTGGAAATGTATTTAGTAAAAAAAAATGCATGTTCAGTACAGCAGCATAATTCGTTAAATGCATCACATTCAAATACTGTGGCATAAGCTACACATCCAGTGTGTTCATCCTTCAGTGAAGAGATTACAACAACAGTAAATTTACTGGCCCACATTCAATGAAAGTCATGGGGAAGGGTTGCTTGGATAAACAAAATTTCTTGTATTTAATTGCCCTAAAGCTGTTTATTCTAGCAGCTAACTTTGTTCTGACACTTCTTGCATGTAGTTTTCTAAAGATTACACTCCATTTCAGACATTTTGTGCTCTTTGTATGGCTGGTGTCATTTCAGTACAACTCTGCACCTTTTTTTCTGCATCTTAAGTGTCATCCTACTTACTACATCTTTTCAGTTATAATAGGAAGCGAGACAAATTGCATGTAAAATGCCCCAATTGCTGTATAAGGGTGGCTAGAAAGAACACATGGTGGTGGGTATAGAATACCTCAGGCTTGAACCCTGCACCTTGGTTGCAGGTGGCAAGGACCAATTCCCTACCCATCATTAGTAAAAAAAATTTGCAGATTTTTGCCTCACATTTGTTCTGTTCTGTAACTCATAAAATCTGTGGTTTCTGTATTTTTGTTACCTTACACAATCAATGAGTAGTGCAGTGGTGCACTGGTAGCATTGTTGCCTGTCAGCTGCAGGTTCTCTAGTTTGATTCTTGGCTGGGGTGCCTTCTGTGTGGAGGCTGCATGTTTTTTCATCTTACAAAGATATATATGTCTCAAATGTTTCTTCCTGGGCCACTGCTAAAAATTGGCTTTTGTTCCAAGTCAGACTTTCCTGGTTAACAAATGTTAAATAAATAAAAATAACAGGCATTTGAATTTCAGACTTCATATTCTTCAGAAAGTACATGGTAACACAAAACCTTTTATTCTATCAATTTTCTAAGTTTATAACATGGGTATTTGAAATTTGTCCCCATTTTTGGGACTGTATTCCCTCCATTGTTGGCTTCGTCCAATTTTTTTGTGATAAGGTTGAGAGCTATGGTGAGAACTGAATTCACTGAATATGTTTGGGGACTGTATTCCCCCATTATTGGCTTTGTTCGGGTGTTTTGTGCTAAGAGGTTGAAAGCTATGGTAAGAACTGAATTCACTAAATGGTAGACATTTAAGTTTGTCTTCCTTTCTTTCAAAAAACAGATGAGTTGGCATAGTGGTATGTTACTCTGTTTTTCACAGGGTCCTGAGTTCAATACTTGGCAGTAAAATGTATGGTGGTAGCACAGCATTTTATTCTAGCAACTTTCCAACATTATACAAGCAATGTTTAAAATGTGTCCCTGGTTTTGGGGCTTTTGTCCCCCCCCCCCATAATTTTTGGCTTTTTCCAGATTTCTTGTGCTGCAAAATTCAGAGATACAGCTGAGTGTCAAGTAGATTTTACAAGAATCTGAGGGCTGCAGGGGAACAAAAGTTTAGTGCTGCTTATGCTGAGTCCAATTGCATTGTTAATAGCAAAAGTGGTAGTGTACTTGCTTTTGATGCAGAAGGCTGTGGGTTCTACTCCCACAGTAGGTAGCTGCATTGCTGATACTGTGCCATGTTGTAAAGGGGGTGGATGCTACAGTGCTTTTTGGTGAAGATACCTAGCAACTATGAACCAGTTATCAGTTTGCCATCCATTCCCTATTGCAATATTACTAGCTTATTTTTTTTAATGTAACATAGTCAAGTTATTCCTCAAGGGCTAAAGGTTTTGTATATGAAACAATGAAATATAAAGTTGTTTGCTAGAAGAAACCTCTTCATTAGTTGCAGATTTCTTTAATGTGGAATTTGGATGACTTACAACTTCAGAGATTGTGCATATTTATTGATACTGGTTGACTGCAGACGTGAGTAGACTTTTATGATGGAAATGTTCTGAATTGGGCAGTTTTGTCATTATTGATGCATGCATTTTGTTTCATTGTTTACTGGAAAAATGTTTTGAAATGGGCAGTTTTGCCATTATTCATGCATGCATTTTGTTTCATTGTTTACTGGAAAAATGTTCAAAACAATAAATTTAAAACGCCCTCTAACAACTGTACTGTATTGTACAAGGAATATAATTTAATACAATCAGGAAGGTGTATCAAAGAGCACGTGTATGTTTCATGTGCAAGGGGCATATGATTTGAAAACAGCCCAAAGTTAATCTTTATCTGCCACTGGCAAAATGTATTTTCTTTGAATGTGGGTTTCAATGCTGTTTCAATGAATGTGAGTTTCAAGGGCAGAGAAGTTTTAATGCTAAGTCTGTTTTTATTGTGAGACTGCATTGCTTTGTTTAGCAGATGTCTTCGTGTTTGTGCTGTAAAATGCAAAATAAAACTTTCAAATGAAGTTCAAATCATCGTAAAAGTAAAGCAGTATGCACATTAGTGTTTATGGTAAATTGGGTGAAATAGCCAAATAATGGTTCATTGGAAAGGCTGCGGGGGGGGGAGGCTCCATTCGACCATAATTTTGTGAGGGGGAAGGACGGCAAACTCAAAGACGGCCCCGGCTGAACTATACCTCTCAACTGTACCTACTCAGCACAGACTCCACGTGGGCCAGCAGAGTAATCCAGGCTGCAGAGAGCTGAATAAGCGACTTTTCTTGATACTAAGTATATTTTTTGTTGCTTTCCACATCTGAATACCTAGCGACTGTATTTCGCCTGCCTTTCTGTTACATTGAAGCTGTTTTTACTGCATTTAACTTAATATTGCACTTGGAATCCTTGTTTGTTACTATTTGACTGTATTTGTAGCAAATTCTTCTGTGTAAGCTGTAGTAGCTGATTCATAGCATTTATAAGTGTTTGCTGTACCTGTTTCTGCCTGTTTTGTGAAAAAAAAGAAAAAAAGAAAAAAAAATATCTCTTGTTTTTCCTGCTTTACTAGTTTAGTCCAGTTTCAGAGTTGCTGATTCCTGGGCTTTGGTTGTAGTTCCTGTGTACTGTTTCCTTGCCTTATTTGGGGGAGAGGAAGTTACCTTGCTTACCAGTGGGAGTGGGAAGCATTGAGCTGCCTTTTGTCCAGTTTTGTGAGGTTTCAGCCAGTAACTAGTAGTTTATTGGTCGTTTTGGGCCAGTTTCTAGCTTTTTCCAGCCCCTGGTATAAAACGCGTAAACGCGCTTTTCAGCTTGTACCTACTCAGCACAGACTCCACGTGGGCCAGCAGAGTAATCCAGGCTGCAGAGAGCTGAATAAGCGACTTTTCTTGATACTAAGTATATTTTTGTTGCTTTCCACATCTGAATACCTAGCGACTGTATTTCGCCTGCCTTTCTGTCACATTGAAGCTGTTTTACTGCATTTAACTTAATATTGCACTTGGAATCCTTGTTTGTTACTATTTGACTGTATTTGTAGCAAATTCTTCTGTGTAAGCTGTAGTAGCTGATTCATAGCATTTATAAGTGTTTGCTGTACCTGTTTCTGCCTGTTTTGTGAAAAAAAAGAAAAGAAAAAATATCTCTTGTTTTTCCTGCTTTACTAGTTTAGGCCAGTTTCAGAGTTGCTGATTCCTGGGCTTTGGTTGTAGTTCCTGTGTACTGTTTCCTTGCCTTATTTGGTGGAGAGGAAGTTACCTTGCTTACCAGTGGGAGTGGGAAGCATTGAGCTGCCTTTTGTCCAGTTTTGTGAGGTTTCAGCCAGTAACTAGTAGTTTATTGGTCGTTTTGGGACAGTTTCTAGCTTTTTCCAGCCCCCTGGTATAAAACGCGGTAAACGCGCGTTTTTCAGCTTGTACCTACTCAGCACAGACTCCACGTGGGCCAGCAGAGTAATCCAGGCTGCAGAGAGCTGAATAAGCGACTTTTCTTGATACTAAGTATATTTTTGTTGCTTTCCACATCTGAATACCTAGCGACTGTGTTTCGCCTGCCTTTCTGTTACATTGAAGCTGTTTTACTGCATTTAACTTAATATTGCACTTGGAATCCTTGTTTGTTACTATTTGACTGTATTTGTAGCAAATTCTTCTGTGTAAGCTGTAGTAGCTGATTCATAGCATTTATAAGTGTTTGCTGTACCTGTTTCTGCCTGTTTTGTGAAAAAAAAAAGAAAAAAAAAAATATCTCTTGTTTTTCCTGCTTTACTAGTTTAGTCCAGTTTCAGAGTTGCTGATTCCTGGGCTTTGGTTGTAGTTCCTGTGTACCGTTTCCTTGCCTTATTTGGGGGAGAGGAAGTTACCTTGCTTACCAGTGGGAGTGGGAAGCATTGAGCTGCCTTTTGTCCAGTTTTGGGAGGTTTCAGCCAGTAACTAGTAGTTTATTGGTGGTTTTGGGCCAGTTTCTAGCTTTTGCCAGCCCGCTGGTATAAAACGCGGTAAAGGTGGGTTGTTCAGCTTGTACCTACTCAGCACAGACTCCACGTGGGCCAGCAGAGTAATCCAGGCTGCAGAGAGCTGAATAAGCGACTTTTCTTGATACTAAGTATATTTTTGTTGCTTTCCACATCTGAATACCTAGCGACTGTATTTCGCCTGCCTTTCTGTTACATTGAAGCTGTTTTTACTGCATTTAACTTAATATTGCACTTGGAATCCTTGTTTGTTACTATTTGACTATTTGTAGCAAATTCTTCTGTGTAAGCTGTAGTAGCTGATTCATAGCATTTATAAGTGTTTGCTGTACCTGTTTCTGCCTGTTTTGTGAAAAAAAAGAAAAAAAAGAAAAAATATCTCTTGTTTTTCCTGCTTTACTAGTTTAGTCCAGTTTCAGAGTTGCTGATTCCTGGGCTTTGGTTGTAGTTCCTGTGTATTGTTTCCTTGTCTTATTTGGGGGAGAGGAAGTTACCTTGCTTACCAGTGGGAGTGGGAAGCATTGAGCTGCCTTTGTCCAGTTTTGTGAGGTTTCAGCCAGTAACTAGTAGTTTATTGGTCGTTTTGGGCCAGTTTCTAGCTTTTTCCAGCCCCCTGGTATAAAACGCGGTAAAGCGCGTTTTTCAGCTTGTACCTACTCAGCACAGACTCCACGTGGGCCAGCAGAGTAATCCAGGCTGCAGAGAGCTGAATAAGTGACTTTTCTTGATACTAAGTATATTTTTGTTGCTTTCCACATCTGAATACCTAGCGACTGTATTTCGCCTGCCTTTCTGTTACATTGAAGCTGTTTATACTGCATTTAACTTAATATTGCACTTGGAATCCTTGTTTGATACTATTTGACTGTATTTGTAGCAAATTCTTCTGTGTAAGCTGTAGTAGCTGATTCATAGCATTTATAAGTGTTTGCTGTACCTGTTTCTGCCTGTTTTGTGAAAAAAAAAGAAAAAAGAAAAAAATATATCTTGTTTTTCCTGCTTTACTAGTTTAGTCCAGTTTCAGAGTTGCTGATTCCTGGGCTTTGGTTGTAGTTCCTGTGTACTGTTTCCTTGCCTTATTTGGGGGAGAGGAAGTTACCTTGCTTACCAGTGGGAGTGGGAAGCATTGAGCTGCCTTTTGTCCAGTTTTGTGAGGTTTCAGCCAGTAACTAGTAGTTTATTGGTCGTTTTGGGCCAGTTTCTTGCTTTTTCCAGCCCCTGGTATAAAACGAGGTAAACGCGCGTTTTTCAGCTTGTACCTACTCAGCACAGACTCCACGTGGGCCAGCAGAGTAATCCAGGCTGCAGAGAGCTGAATAAGCGACTTTTCTTGATACTAAGTATATTTTTGTTGCTTTCCACATCTGAATACCTAGCGACTGTATTTCGCCTGCCTTTCTGTTACATTGAAGCTGTTTTTACTGCATTTAACTTAATATTGCACTTGGAATCCTTGTTTGTTACTATTTGACTGTATTTGTAGCAAATTCTTCTGTGTAAGCTGTAGTAGCTGATTCATAGCATTTATAAGTGTTTGCTGTACCTGTTTCTGCCTGTTTTGTGAAAAAAAGAAAAAAAAAAAATATCTCTTGTTTTTCCTGCTTTACTAGTTTAGTCCAGTTTCAGAGTTGCTGATTCCTGGGCTTTGGTTGTAGTTCCTGTGTACTGTTTCCTTGCCTTATTTGGGGGAGAGGAAGTTACCTTGCTTACCAGTGGGAGTGGGAAGCATTGAGCTGCCTTTGTCCAGTTTTGTGAGGGTTCAGCCAGTAACTAGTAGTTTTTTTGTCGTTTTTGGGCAGTTTCTAGCTTTTCCAGCCCCTGGTATAAAACGCGTAAAGCGTTTTCAGCTTGTACCTACTCAGCACAGACTCCACGTGGGCCAGCAGAGTAATCCAGGCTGCAGAGAGCTGAATAAGCGACTTTTCTTGATACTAAGTATATTTTTGTTGCTTTCCACATCTGAATACCTAGCGACTGTATTTCGCCTGCCTTTCTGTTACATTGAAGCTGTTTTACTGCATTTAACTTAATATTGCACTTGGAATCCTTGTTTGTTACTATTTGACTGTATTTGTAGCAAATTCTTCTGTGTAAGCTGTAGTAGCTGATTCATAGCATTTATAAGTGTTTGCTGTACCTGTTTCTGCCTGTTTTGTGAAAAAAAAAAAAGAAAAAATATCTCTTGTTTTTCCTGCTTTACTAGTTTAGTCCAGTTTCAGAGTTGCTGATTCCTGGGCTTTGGTTGTAGTTCCTGTGTACTGTTTCCTTGCCTTATTTGGGGGAGAGGAAGTTACCTTGCTTACCAGTGGGAGTGGGAAGCATTGAGCTGCCTTTGTCCAGTTTTGTGAGGCTTTAGCCAGTAACTAGTAGATTCTTGGGGGTCTTGGGCCAGTCTCTAGCTTTTTCCAGCCCCTGGTATAAAACGGTAAACGCGTTTTCAGCTTGTACCTACTCAGCACAGACTCCACGTGGGCCAGCAGAGTAATCCAGGCTGCAGAGAGCTGAATAAGCGACTTTTCTTGATACTAAGTATATTTTTGTTGCTTTCCACATCTGAATACCTAGCGACTGTATTTCGCCTGCCTTTCTGTTACATTGAAGCTGTTTTACTGCATTTAACTTAATATTGCACTTGGAATCCTTGTTTGTTACTATTTGACTGTATTTGTAGCAAATTCTTCTGTGTAAGCTGTAGTAGCTGATTCATAGCATTTATAAGTGTTTGCTGTACCTGTTTCTGCCTGTTTTGTGAAAAAAAAGAAAAAAGAAAAAATATCTCTTGTTTTTCCTGCTTTACTAGTTTAGTCCAGTTTCAGAGTTGCTGATTCCTGGGCTTTGGTTGTAGTTCCTGTGTACTGTTTCCTTGCCTTATTTGGGGAGAGGAAGTTACCTTGCTTACCAGTGGGAGTGGGAAGCATTGAGCTGCCTTTGTCCAGTTTTGTGAGGTTTCAGCCAGTAACTAGTAGTTTATTGGTCGTTTTGGGCCAGTTTCTAGCTTTTTCCAGCCCCTGGTATAAAACGGTAAACGCTGCGTTTTCAGCTTGTACCTACTCAGCACAGACTCCACGTGGGCCAGCAGAGTAATCCAGGCTGCAGAGAGCTGAATAAGCGACTTTTCTTGATACTAAGTATATTTTTGTTGCTTTCCACATCTGAATACCTAGCGACTGTATTTCGCCTGCCTTTCTGTTACATTGAAGCTGTTTTACTGCATTTAACTTAATATTGCACTTGGAATCCTTGTTTGTTACTATTTGACTGTATTTGTAGCAAATTCTTCTGTGTAAGCTGTAGTAGCTGATTCATAGCATTTATAAGTGTTTGCTGTACCTGTTTCTGCCTGTTTTGTGAAAAAAAAAAAAAAGAAAAAATATCTCTTGTTTTCCTGCTTTACTAGTTTAGTCCAGTTTCAGAGTTGCTGATTCCTGGGCTTTGGTTGTAGTTCCTGTGTACTGTTTCCTTGCCTTATTTGGGGAGAGGAAGTTACCTTGCTTACCAGTGGGAGTGGGAAGCATTGAGCTGCCTTTTGTCCAGTTTTGTGAGGTTTCAGCCAGTAACTAGTAGTTTATTGGTCGTTTTGGGCCAGTTTCTAGCTTTTTCCAGCCCCCGGTATAAAAGCAGCGGTAAACGCGTTTTCAGCTTGTACCTACTCAGCACAGACTCCACGTGGGCCAGCAGAGTAATCCAGGCTGCAGAGAGCTGAATAAGCGACTTTTCTTGATACTAAGTATATTTTTGTTGCTTTCCACATCTGAATACCTAGCGACTGTATTTAGCCTGCCTTTCTGTTACATTGAAGCTGTTTTACTGCATTTAACTTAATATTGCACTTGGAATCCTTGTTTGTTACTATTTGACTGTATTTGTAGCAAATTCTTCTGTGTAAGCTGTAGTAGCTGATTCATAGCATTTATAAGTGTTTGCTGTACCTGTTTCTGCCTGTTTTGTGAAAAAAAAAGAAAAAGAACAAATATCTCTTGTTTTCCTGCTTTACTAGTTTAGTCCAGTTTCAGAGTTGCTGATTCCTGGGCTTTGGTTGTAGTTCCTGTGTACTGTTTCCTTGCCTTATTTGGGGGAGAGGAAGTTACCTTGCTTACCAGTGGGAGTGGGAAGCATTGAGCTGCCTTTTGTCCAGTTTTGTGAGGTTTCAGCCAGTAACTAGTAGTTTATTGGTCGTTTTGGGCCAGTTTGTAGCTTTTTCCAGCCCCCTGGTATAAAACGCGGTAAACGCGCATTAGCGCGGAGCTGCCACTTGTTTGCCACTGTTGCACACTAGGGCAGCGCTGGTTAAGTAGGTTTAAACTATTCGGGCTACCTAAAGTCCACTCTTCAAATTTTCCCTTAAAACTACCTTCCTCGAACTATACTACTGATCAAATCAGCGTATCCTATAACTAAAAAGATCATCTCTACTTGACTCCAAGTAGACTATTCCCTATCTGTTAAACCTAGCACTTGCTCCTACAGTACTTATTACCTTGATACGGCACTCTTGTCATAGATAGTACCCCAAAAGGCAACCCCCATTTCTCGGTCACCCGTCCCCGGAATCTTTTTTTTTAAAGTTTTTGTCTATCCTTCTAGCATGTCGAGGATCAGTTGCTAGTGTCCTCTCCTGCTCAGCTGGTGAACCTGGGAATATTGAGGCAATGTTACAATTGCCTCATGTACCTGAACAACCCTCTCCTCCTCCCACAAAACACAAATACATGCGAGAGATGCAACTATCTGGCCAAACTGGAGGCTGAGCTCTCTCAACATAGGACTGGCAAGACCAGTCAGGAGGAGAAGGTTACCACACACACTATAGACCCAGTCTCACATAGTACCATTACAACCTCAAATCATACACATAAACACACAAAGACATACTCAGAGGCTCTGATCAAAATCTACCAAAACAGCAGAGGCCACCAAAGCAGACACCCAAACAACCACCACCTCAGAACACAACACCTGCAACACATAGACCTCACAGTCAGAGTGTCAAACAGTCACAGCCCTTAAGGCCAAACACAATGCCAGACACACTAGTCATTGGTGACTCCATAGTCAGACACACTGGCGTCCGCTCACCAGACTGAGTAAGGAGAAGGTCACAGTAAGCTGCCTGTCGGGCGCTAGAATCCGCCACATAGCGCAAGCACTCAGGTCTCTCAACAGCAGGTACAAATATGACTCAGTCATTGTCCACGCTGGTGTAAGCGACCTGAGGCGTACCTCCTTGGACTACATGAAAGAGACATTGAGGAGCTCTCTGATTATGTAGCCCAGGCAGGTATGACCCTGACCTTGAGCAGTATCCTACCTTCACCAAGAATGATGCCACAATACAGAGATAAGATGATCAGCTTTAACAATTGGCTTAAACACTGGTGTCATTCAAAGGGGATCCAGTATCTGTCTGCCTGGGATGACATGCTGGACAAGCCACGCTGCTTATGAGGGCGGCTTGCACCTGTCACCCTGGGATTCGGATATTGGCAAAGGCTCTTGCCACCCCATAGTGCCTTTTTTAGGCAAGGCTCAAATTCTAAACCTACCACCCTAGAACACAAAAAGGAAAAAAACTAAGGGTAATGCTGCTCAATGCCAGAAGTCTAAATCTCAAAATGCGCACTTTCGAGGCCCTTCTCAGTATGGAGAACATCGATGTCTGTGCTGTGACAGAAACCTGGTTCAAGGCTCCTGAGAGCACCCCAGCGCTATCAGGTTTTACCTCATATCATGCGTTCCGGCCCCAAAATCCGGACAATACCAAGAAAGGAGGGTATCCATATTCATCAAGGACACCCACACCTCAAGACTGGTGGCAACGCCGCGATGCATCGGAGACCATCCAGGTGCAATTAACCATAGGCAAGACTGCTCTGCAAATTGTAGCATGTTACAGGCCACCCTCACAAACTCAGGAACCTCACATGGCCTTCCTGAAAACACTAGAGGGATAAATGTATCACCAAACACCATCATACTAGGTGACTTCAATTACCCTAATATAGACTGGGAACACTACTCAAGCCCAAACACCCTAGCCCAAAAGTTCCTGGAATTCATAAACTCAAATGCCATGGAACAACTAGTCACCATCCCCACAAGAGGAGATAACATACTTGATCTCATCATCACGAACATGGGAGCACAATGTTCAACACGGAGTATACCCCTCACTGGTGAGATCAGATCACAAACTAATCTCGCTGGAGGTCCTCATCCCACCCCACCTGAAATAAAAAGTACGACAGTAAAGATTTTCACAAAAGACGACTTCACACTTCTAAAGACTAGTGTGGTCTCCTTTAAGGCCCCAAGCCAGCGGAAAACAATACTCAAGCCGCTGAATCACTTACAAATGCCTTCTACCAGCACCTGCAGGACTGCATGGATAAGGCAATCCCAAGCAAAACAAAGACTCTTTGTACCAAAGGCAAGCGTCCAGTCTGGTGGACCCCAGCCATAAACAAACTCTACAACAAAAGGAGGAAGCTACTACAAGATAGAGCAAAATCCTTAAAAGGTAAGACACCCTTGATCACTATAAGTAAAAAACTAAGAGCTCTCATAAAATCATCCAAAGCAAATTTCGAGAGAAAAATAGCTAAAGACTCAAAGACAATCATAAGGCCTTCTTTAGCTATGTTAGAAACCTAGGAGGAAACTCCCAGATATGCTCAGAACTAGTTCAAAATGATGTGAAGATTACTGATCCTACAGACATTGCCAACATACTGGCTGACAGGTTCAGTGCAAACTTCTCCCCTCCCCAAAGGAGATATCTATACCAAGCGATTGCAGCCCCCAAACATCTCCAGCGCCCAAGTGAGAACTGCTCTCTCCAAAGCAAAAACACAGCATCCATGGGACCTGATGGTGTCCCCGGCTGTGTGCTCCATGAACTCAATGAGGAATTAAACCCACAGCTAGGACAGCTGTTTAATCAAAGTCTTACCTCTGGATACGTACCCAGGGGTGGCGCACTGCAACGGTGGTCCCACTTCACAAAGGCGGTGCCTCCACCGACCCTGGAAATTACCGGCCATTAGCTTGACAAGCCTTATCTGCAAAGCCATGGAGAGGATCATAATGGACCTCATAAATAAAGACATAGGAATTTGCAGACTTTGGATCCAACCCAGTTTGGCTTTGTCAAAAGGCAGATCATGCCTTTTAAACTTGGTTGACTTTTTGAAACAGTCACCAAAGCCATTGATGAGGGAAAGGCAGTCCATACAGCCTACCTCGATCTGGCTAAGGCCTTGATACAATACCCCACTCGGGTATCATTGAAAAACTCATCAGCTTAAATGTTAACCCATACATCACAAGATGGGTTGCAAACTGGCTGAGTGACAGAACCCACAGGGTCAGAGTTGCTGGCGCCATGTCAGACTCAAAGCCTGTCACAAGTGGTGTCCCACAGGGCTCAGTCCTGGGCCCACTCTTGTTTGGCATCTACTTTTCCGAAGTACAAGCAAACACAGGAGGTTATGGCTGACAAAGTTTGCAGATGACTGCAAACTAGGCGCCATAGTAGAAAACACTTCTGACACAGATATCCTTCAGAAGGGTCTCACAGAAATGGATAACTGGTGCCAGAGCCACGGCCTAAAGTTAAATGCCAAAAAATGCATAGTCATACCCTTGGGAAAAACAAGGTTACCCCTAGCTACCAAATAGGTGGCAATCCACTGAACACAGAAGAAGTTATCAGGGACCTGGGGACCCAGGTTGATAGTAGTCTGTCATTCGACACCCATGTAGCTAAGGTAGATATGAACACCTTCTACATTGACCACCTTATCGTGAAAGGATTCTCATCTAGATCAAGGAGGTCACAGTCTCCCCTTACTCATCACTCATCAGCCCAATGATTGAGTACAATGCCCCATTCGTAATGTATCTCACCCCACACTTGCAGCAGCTGGAGGCCACAAAGTTCCTCACCAAAAGGATAAAGGGTCTCAAAATCTGTCCTATGCTGCCCGACTGAAAGAACTCCAGCTCTATTCAGTAAACACACGCTGCTCAGAGGTGACCTTTGCCTAACATACAAGGCCATGTCAAACCCAGATTTGATGAATATGCTTCACCTCAAAAATCTAGATCCATCAGAGCCACAAGGGCGGAGACTTAAACCTCGACACGGCTATTAATAGGATGTGCTGGAGGGATAGATTCATCACCCAAAGACTCCTATGCTGTGGAACAAAATCCCGGTACATGTGAGGCAGAGCACCTCGCTGGCCTTGTTCAAGAGAAATCTTGACCAATGGATGGGAGATCGCAGATATACCCCAGGGATTACCTCAGTGTCACTGCTCGACAGAGGCACAGCAAAATAATGGGTATAGTTCCCCATACTAAAGGGGTGGCGTAAGCCACAAAACGATGGGCTAGGCTTGTAAATGCCCTCGGGCAGATAGCCTAGTATGAACCTATGAACCTATGAACCTATGAACTGTCCAGATTTTGACAGACAATAGATTTTTGCTTATTATTTTTGGTTTGTTCCTCAAAATGTGTGGTTTTCTGGCAAATCATTTAGGAATTAAGTCACTAAATAATGGCAGACATTGAGTTTCAGACTTCATAACCTTCAGAAAAATGCATGCTCAAGCAAGACCTGTTATATTCCATCAACTGTCTCGGTTTATACAACAGCAATTTTTAGTACTGTTTATATGTTCCCCCAATATATTTGGCCTTTTCCAGATGTCCTAAATTAACAGGTTGAGAGGTACGTGCAAATAAATTGCTTTATAGAAGTAGGCATGTCCAAACCTCTCAACTGTCCCTGATTTTGGCTCAAAATGTTGCTCTTCCCCTAATAATCCCTCCACAAAATGGCAATTTTGGAAGAAAACGTAGAGGGTTTACAATTCATAAATAACTGTAATAATCAGAGTTATAGATTACTTTTATTTCAGAAATGCATGTAAATTCTTTTATTTTGTCAGCTGCTGAAGTTATCAGTACTAATATTAAAAATGTGTCCCTTCTTTGACAGGTTCCTAGCTGTATTGTGTGGCTATTTTATATTTTTGCATCACATTTTTGGTCCACTTTTCATAAAATTGTGGGTTTTTTTATTTGAACATTAGTGGCAAATCATTAAAGACTGAAGTTAGAAAATAATGAGACATTTGAGTTTCAGATTTCATACCCTTCAGAAAATTAATACTAATGCAAGACCTACTATTCTATTATCTTTTTAAGTTTATAAGAACAATATTTAAAAATTGTTCTTATTTTTGGGCCTTTGTCCCACTTCTATGTATGGCTTTGTCCGGATGTCTTGCTCTGAGGCTGAGAGGTATGACAAATGTGCCAGGGCCATCACAGTCAGCCAGAGACATTTCAAATTGTGACATACTTGTTGCACCCCACTCCCCCATGTAGTGACTCTGGATGTGTCCAAGCAAGGCAAGGAGCAGTTATGCAGTGTAAATGTGCAGAGTATCCCCCATTCAAGGTAGACACAAGTACTACAGTGGCTTTTCATCTGTCCTTGATTTTGCAGAATATTCTGTTTTTTGTCATAATTGTATACTGTTGATTTATGCTTGTTATTATTCAGAAAGTGCCTGTTGTTCTGTGTTTAAGTAGCAATGCTTTAATGACCATCAGGTAAGCTTGTTTGAGATTGTAAGATGCAAGTAAGCTTTAATAAGCATACTGTTAAAGAACTGCCAACATTGAAAGCCTTTCTGTTTTTGCCATGCAGAGAATACTTACATAACTAGATAACATATAAGCCTTGTGTATTGAGACGCATGTGACAGTATTTGTAATAAAAGACAGGATTGCATTATTTTAAGAAGCTCATTACATTTGTTGGTGACTTGCAGTCATTTTTGCAGGCTTTACCCATAAACTAAACAGAATGCCAATATATCGTGTGGTCCATAACCTGTGCAGTAATACTTTAAGCAATGTATCTTGAGTTAGGTTTCTTCTTTACTTTTCATTTTTTACTTTGATCATGTTTTCCCCATGAAACAAGTAGATAGTTGTTCAGGCAGCAGGTCTTTTTTGGATAAGAAACATTTTTACAAGTGAGGTTTATCACAGAGATTGCTACCTTCAGCATGTTACTTGGTACTTTAATAAAGCTGAATATAAATTCTAATTAGAACTGCAGTGCAAGGAGAAGTGGTTTGAGTTGAGTGCTGCTTGTTTTTCTTATACTTGATTTTGACTGGCATTCCAGTAATGTATTTAACAAGTAATTTATTTTTTCATGCCTCAACCTTTTTGTTTCCATCTAGATATTAAGTAAGCTGTCATGCAGCCAATGCATTGAAATATTTTTTTCTTCTACACTTCATTTTGTCTTGATTGCACTCTCATGACAGTTTGGCACCCAGGGGAGCGTATTTAAAGTTACAGTTTTTGTGGTTTTGAGCATAGCCCCTCCCTGTTCAAGTTAGCCACACCCCTCCAATTGACCCCACCCATTCAGCTGTCTCCTGCAGCCCCCCTTTGATTTGAAGTCACCAGCCGCCACTGGCAAGACCTTTCCCACAATCAAAAAAGAAATCAAACACAATTAGTATATTCACTATTCTTAGACCTCCCAAAGCATTTAATATGGTCATACCCATTTTTTCACCACCCATACAAAATTAGGCATGAATATTGCATTACAGTAGATAAATAGTTCACTTCTCTTGCAAAAAGCACACAATGGCATTGACATTTCTTCGCCTTCCTACTGACTACAGTAGTACCTCAAGGCTCCATTACTAGACCAATTCTTCATCTTCATAAACATAATGCATATAGCCATTGAAAGCAGCACACTCATTCAAACTGACTAATCTAGTCACTCTCCCCAATCAGTTTGAGGACATGGGCTAACAAACTCCCAACTACTACCTGCAAAAAAAAAAAAACAGGAAAAATATGTTTAACTCAGACTGAGAACAAAACAAAATGAAAATTACTGCACAAAACCATTACAGAATGTGTCACTCCATCACTGAACAACGCTTAAAACACAACTAAGTTACAAAAACAGGGCTCATTTAAAGTCAAACCATACCTTACAGACTTCAGTTCTTTAACAAACTAAGTCTCTTACCTAGCTTCCTGTATAGAGACCCACCTTAGAAAGCTACAATACACTCAAAGATTAAATTTGCAAGAAATCTCTAAAATAAATCACAATAGAGTTACCAGAGTGGCTGGATCTACAAAACACCCTCTGGGATCTCTCTCTTCCAACTCAGACGGATTCTCAAACTCTTCACAATAACACAAATGCTATATATAAGATTTTTAAGTTTTATTAATTCTCCTAGATCTATTTCTTGTATAGAAAATGGACAAATGTTATGTTACATTTCACATTTTATATATTTACATATTTTATACATTTACAAATTTTAAGTGTACACCTATCTGTTAGAAGTGATGTGATGTTTTTAGTAGGTGCATTAAGGCTTTTATTGATTGAACTTAAGTATATGGGAATTCCTCCATTTATGTTGGTGCTTTAAGAAGGAAGGCAATTCAATTTAAAGTGTTTTGATAGGTCTTTATTTATAAGAGAACTAAGGTATTTGAAGTTATCTGATGAAGTTCTACTATTTGAAATAAACGAACAAAAGCACTTGTGTGTTACATTGTCCATGGTTGTCCTTCCTGGATTCCAGATCCCTTTTTTGTTAGTAATTCAGTTGCATTGTGTACAAATGCTATATCCTAAACAATTAACACTAACACAGCATCTCTGAACAAATCAGAATAATCTATTAGAAAAATCAGTCTCCATGGGGGTCCCTTATATATTCTATACAGGTCTTTACAAACATAAAAAAATAAACCTTCAAAATTCAAGGTAATGCTGCTCCTGTGACATGCCAGAGTAAAATAACATTGTATTACTACCTCTGCGCCTCCATTTAAACCTCACACTACTCACCAATATGCAGTACTTATCTGCCAACATGGAAACCAAACCCATAACCTGTTTTTACCTTCCATATATACTGACCCATACTACCCAATTCAATAGCTTTCCATTTGAACTTCATTCTATTGACTTTACCTTCCTATTAATACTAACAAAATAACATTTCTACTCACCGGTCTTTTTATTCTATTTTCACACCATCCCGCATATCTTCACTAACCAACATGGAACTACACTTACTACTCTCTCTGCTCTATTATTCAAAATAATAAAATTTACATAAAACAGTTTCCCTGAAAACTCTAAAAAAGTGTGTAGTCTAGTCATACGAACTGTAAATTATTGTACTGTGTATACCTCACTATGTTTCAGTTGTTTCTATTGCACACATTTTTGCACTAAGTGCAGTGGCAGCTGATAATTTTAGAGTAAGGCAGCTGCAAGAAACAATTGAATGGATAAGACAACCTGGAAGATGTGGAGCTATATTGCAGCAGGTTGATACCCATCTCCTTAAGATCAAACTACAGCTGAGGTTAGTCACTTTCATCTATTAAACGTATAAGCCTCAGATGTCAGATTCAGATCATTAGGGTTGACTTTAGATAAAATGGAGGTCTAGTAAAGGGGCTCCGTGATACCCCCGATGCATATTAGTTCCCCACCCACTCTCCAATACTGCCATTTCCCCTCATTCTGACCTTCCCATATTATCCAGATTTTTTATAACTGTGAATGAATTTAATTATTCTAGGGTATCAAGGCTGGTTAGTCATTCAAAAGCCATGGGTTTTCTTAATGCTCTGAGGTGCATTTGCAGAGCTTTCTTTCCTAATCTTTTATACCAGAGACAGCCAGAAAAAAATAAAGAAATTCAGTCTTACCTTTTCATTCAAAGAAGAATTAAGTTGTTTCCAAAGTTTAATGTTCAAAAACTAATCAAAAACTAACAGTAGTTCCTAATAAATTAAGATAAATGCTTGCAAAGATGTACAAGCCATATCAAGTATTAGAGTCTGCCTGCCTAGTCCCCTTAAAAATAATTACTTTTCTGAGCACTTTTCTAGCGTGAGGCTGGGGAAAGAGAAACAAGTCCACAGAAAGCCAACACGCTGCCCAAGGTAGTGACTCAAATCTGCACAATCCTTACGTAGAGGAAATTCCACAGGAACCCAAAGATGTAACTATAAACAGTTTATTCACGAACAAGAACACAGCACAAAGCAAAAGCCAGGGTGAAGCGCTTTCATCTAACAATTAGACTTTTTCAGAACCCTGAACACAAGAGCCAATCCATTTAAATACTGAATTAACATAATTAGGCGCCAAAAGTCTTAAAGTGACACTCAAATACATAAAACCATAAAACATAACATAAAAGATTAAACATATATATGAATATATTATGTATGCATGAATAAAATGTTATAGTATTTATATGTACCTAAAAATATATCTAATTGTATAAAAAGGGCTTAATGCTGATAAAATCATTGACCCCAGGATAACAGGTAGCATTGGTCCTAAACTGCCAACATGCCTCTTTTTTAGCCAAATTCACCTTCCAATTCCCCCCACAGGGGTGAATATCTACCCTATCAATAATAAAAAACTTAAAATAATGGGTACTACCATATAAAGAGACATGGTGGGCTAAAGCATTTTTAAGGTCACCCTTCTTAATTTTGTATAAGTGTTCGTAAATACGTTTTCTGAAAAGCCTCTCGGTCTTACCGATATAAAATGCAGGGCATTTGGAACACACTGCTAAGTATACTACTTTAGAAGTCTGACAATTACCACCCTTACTCTTAACATAAGTTTTGTTAAAATTATCCAATCTCACCCCACTACTTTCAAGGATAGACGAACATTGACCACAATGTCCACATTTCTTTGTAGTGCCTTGGCTAAATCTTGATACCTTTTTTAATTCAAGTAAATTTTTGATGTTAGGACCTGTTCTATACACAAAACTCTGTTGACTTCCTAAAACATTCATACAATCATTGTCAGATTGTAAAATTTTCCAACATTCGAAAATTATATTTTTAATAAATTGTACATGTGGGGAAAATGTCAACACAGACTCTAGAAGATTGTGTTAAAGAAGATGGACAATTCTCTCTGAACAAATCCCCTTTTCCTAAAATGGGGGAAAATTTTTTACCCCATTCACGTGCAACAAAGAATAACATCACTCAACATGCCGTTCGGATATCCCCTATCCAAGAACATGGATCTAATAAGTTCCAATTCCTTAATCATTACAGATTTAGTAGAGGACATAAGAGCGGCTCTAACACACTGCCCCTTGAAAATATTCCTAAAGGTGTACCTAGGGTGGTCACTTGAAAAATGTAAGTAGTTATTCGAAAATGAAAATGTTTTCTTACGATATATTCTAGATTCAAATCCATGAGCTGAGTGACTAATAAAGGTATCCAAATAAGCAATCCCTGAGGTGGAAAACTGATGTGTAAA
>NC_056732.1:1265581613-1265609418 GCF_019279795.1 Protopterus annectens | reverse complement strand
TTTATATATATATATATATATATATATATATATACATATATATATATATATATATATATATATATATATATATATATATATATATATATATATATATATATATATATATATATATATATATATATATATATATATATATACATATATATATATATATATATACATATATATATATATATATACATATATATATATATATATATATATATATATATATATACATATATATATATATATATATACACACATTATATATTTATGGAGGTGTGTATATATATATATATATATATATATATATGTATATATATATATATAGATAAATATATAGATATATATATATATAGATATAGATATATATATATATATATATATATATATACACACACACACACACACACACACACACACACACACACACACACACACACATATATATGCACACAGCATATTTCCTCACCGGTACCTCAAAAAAAAGAGAGATTTTTTTATGAACCTTTGACATCAAATTGTAATAGGAGTGGAAGAACAAATGGCCACAGAAATATATATTTCAACTTTTTGCTAACAGACGTATATACTGCATCTCTTTGCCCATACCCACAAAAGTCATCCACCTGTATACAAGTCTAATACTTGTTAGGAAAGTGAAAAAAGTCATAATTTATTCAAGCTTATTGCTCCTAGACAAGTGTTTGCAACCTTCTGTTCACTCCTCTAGTTGTGAGAAAGATTTAAAAATGACATCACTATCCCAGCCCCAAATAAGGTTCATAGGTAGGTACTAGGCTATCTGCCCAAAGGCATTTATAAGCCTAGCTGGAATGTGTTTGCTTTTGCCGCCCCCTTAGATTAGTTCCCTGTGCCTCTGTCCAGCAGAGCCACTGAAGTGATCCCCCAGGGTAAACTTCCAGGTTCCCATCCACTCGCCAAAGTTTCTCTTGAAGAGCGTTCGTGAGGAGCTCTGCCTAATATAGATTGGAATAGTGTTCCAGAACATGGGAAGTCTCTAGGAAAGGAATCTATCCCTCAAGCATGTCCTATTTATTGTTGTGGTGAGGTTTAGATCCCTAGAGCATGTGGCTTAAGGGGGATATGGTTTTCTTTAGGTGGAGCGTGTCCATCAATTCTGGGTTGGACATGGCCTTGTATGTCAGGCAGAGATCACCTCTGATTAGGCAGTATGCAACCAAGTACAACTGGAGTTTCTTCAGTTGAGCTGCATAGGGCATATGTTTGAGGCCAGTGATCCTCTTGGTGAGGTACTTCTGTGGTCTTTCCAGCTGTTGCAGGTATCTTGTAAGGTAAATCCCAAAATAGGGCGTTGTACTCTATGATGGGTCTGATGAGTGATGCGTAGAGGGGCACAATGATCTCTTTTGATCTGGATGCAAACCCTTGTGTGATTAGGTGGGCCACACAGGATTTTCTAACCACTTTGGCAATATAATTATCAAAGGAGAGATTACTATCTACTTGGGTCCCCAGATCCCTTATTCCATCTTCAGTATTTAGGGGGCTATCACCTATGTGGTAATTTGAGGGTACTTTGTTTTTTCCAAAGGGGATGACTATGCACTTTTTGGCATTTAGCTTGAAGCCATGGTTTTGACACCAGGTATCTGTCTCAGTGAGACCCTTTTGGAGGATGACTGTGTCAGCTGGAGAGTCAATTATATCCCCTAGTTTGCAGTCATCTGCGAACTTGGTCAGCTATATTCCTCCTGTGCTTGCCTGTACTTCTGAGAAGTATATGCTGAACATGGTGGGGTCCTAGGACTGAGCCCTAGGGAATGCCACTTGTAACTGGTTTAGAGTCAGACCTAGCTCCTGTAACCCTTACGATGTGGGTTCTGTCCGTGAGCCAGTTGGCAACCCATCTCATGACGTAGGGGTTTATGTTCAGACTGGTGAGCTTGTCTATAGCATCAGAATGGGGAATTGTGTTGAAGGCCTTTGTGAGGTCTAGGTAGGCTGTATGGACCACCTTTCCCTCATCTATAGCCTTGGTAACTTGTCTCAAAGTAGTCCACCGGGTTTAGGAGGCATGATCTGCCCTTAAAGCCGAACTGGATAGGGTCCAGTGTGTTTGAATGTTCTCAAGGTCTTTGTTAATGAGATCCATAGCCTTGCAGACCAAGCTAGTCAGGCTTATAGGGCAATAGTTCCCGGGGTCTGTTGTGGCTCCACCTTTGTGGAGCAGAATCACCATTGCTGTGCGCCACTATGGGCACGTAGCCTGTGGAGGGGCAGAGTTTGAACAGTGTGTTTAGGTGAGGAGTTAGTTCATCTTTGAGCTCATGTAGGTGACAGCCTGGGACACTGTCCAGTCCCATTGATGCTGTGTTTTTTGGCTTTGAAGAGGGCTGTTTTAATCTGAGTGTCTGGGATTTCAGGGGCAATACATTCTTCTGGTACAGTTATGGGCCCCTTTTGGGGGTGAGAGGGGGGGTGAAATTTGCACTAAACCCGTCTGCCAGGATGTTGGTGAGAACAGTCAGTTCAGTGTATTTTGTGCCATTCTGCACTAACTCCGAGCAGATCTGGAAATTGCCAGTTAGATTCTTGATATAGCTAAAGAATGCCTTGTGGTTATTTTTGGAGTCCTTGGCCATTTTTCTTTTGAAGCTAGCCTTGGATGATTTTATGAGGGACTCTAGTTTCTTGCCGATACTGATCAGGGAGGTCTTCCCCCTTGGGATTTTACTCTTTTGCTGTACTAGTTTCCTCTTTCTATTGTACAGCTTGTTTATGGCAGGGGTCCCCCAGACTGGTTTCCTTTTCTTGGAGGAGTAGGTCTTGGTTTTGCTTGGGATAGCAAGATCCATGCATTCTTGTAAGTGCCCACAGAGTGCATTAGTGAAGGATTTTGCAGCTTGGGCAGCGTTATCCTTTAGCATGGGAGATTTGAAACTTTCCACCTCGGTCAAAAGTAATGTGAAGTTTGCTTTTGAAAAGTTTCATGGTGGTTTCTTTGACCAGGGGTGGGGGCGGAATGTGGATATCCAGAGTGATTAGTTTATGGTCAGATCTAGCCAGCGAGGGGTTGACCTCCAGTGTGGAACACCAGTCGCCCATGTTGGTGATGACCAGGTCCAATATGTTGTCACCTCTGGTGGGGGTGTTGACCAGTTGATCCAGGGTGTTTGAGTTTATAAATTCTAGGAAATGTTGGGCAAGGGAGTTAGTACTGGAGTAGTTCTCCCAGTTAATGTTTGAGTAATTGAAATCACCCAATATCAGGGTGTTTGGTAGGACCTTTGTTTCCCAGTGTTTCCAGAAATGCAGAATGGGGGTCCTGGGACATGATGGGTGATCTGTAACAAGCTACAATTTGAATTGCAGTTCTTCCCATTGTTAGTTGCACGTGGATGATCTCTGAAGCATCGTGCTACACCACTAACCTGGAGGTGTGGGTATCCTTGATGAATATGGATACGCCCCTGCTTTTTGTATTTTGGTCCGGGTTATGTGGCCAAAATGTATGGTAGGAGTTGTAGCCTGGTAGTGCTGAGGTGCTCTCTGGAGCCTTAAACCAGGTTTCTGTTACTGCACATATATCAATTTTCTTCATACTGAGGAGTGCCTCGAGTGCATGCATTTTGAGGTTTAGACTTCTGGCATTGTGTAGCATTACCCTCAGTTTTTTGTTACTTGTGCTGTGGGTTTATCTTTTGAGCCTTGCCTAAAAAAGACAATATGGGGCTGACACGAGCCTTGGCCAGTATTCAAAAGCCTAAGGGTAACAGGTGCAAGCAGTCTCTAGTGAAGCAGCATGGCTTGTCGAGCATGTCATCCCAGGCTGACAAGACACTGGATCCCCTTTGAATGACACCAGCAGCTTAGCCAATTGTTGAAATTGATAATTTTTTTCTTTTAAACCGTGGTATTCTTGATGAGGGCAGGAAGCTACTCATGGTCAGGGTCATACCGGCCTGGGTTACGTGATCAGAGAGCTCTTCCATGTCTCTTTTCATGTAGTCCAGGGAGGTATGGCTCAGGTCATTCACACCAACATGGACAATGATAGAGTCATATCTGTACTTGTTCTGGAGTGACCCGAGTACTTGTGTTATGTGACAGATCCTGGCACCCAACAGGCAGCTAACAGTAACCTTCTCCTTGTTCAGCCTAGTGAGTGGGACGTCAGTGTGCCTTACTATAGAGTCACCCATTACTAGTGTGTTGGGTATGTTATTTTGCCTTAAGGGCTGTGATTGCATGGCACACTGGTTTTGTGAAGTATGTGTTTCATGGTTTGTGTTGGGGGATGGAAGTTGCTTGGATGTCTGCTTTGGAGGTCTCTGTTGCTTTTGCAGATTTTTATTTAGAGCCTCAGAGTATGTTTTTGTGTATTTGTGTGTGTTTATTTTCTGGTGTTGGTTTCATAGGTCTATGTGAGACTGGTGGTGTGATGCAAGTAATTCCTTTCTCCTCTGGACTGTCTGGTCCAGTCTTGGGTTGAGAGAGATTAGCCTCCAGTTTGGCTGTATAATTGCATCTCTCGCATGTATTAGTGTTTGGTGGTAGCAGGAGAGGGTGTCTGTGTACACGAGGCAGTTGTAACATTGCCTCAAAATGCCCAGATTCACCAGTTGGACCAGAGAGTACACCTGAAACTGCCCTTTGGACATGCCTGGATAGGTACAGTGAGCTGTTTTACTGATTGGCTGGTAAGGTCGAATAGAGAGCCTGGTCCTTCTCTACAGTATGGGGGGGGTCTTGTGCTAAGATTTATTAGTGCTTGCTATGAGTGAGCAAGTGCCGGGCTGAGAAAAAAAGGGAAAAATTTAAGAGTAGACTTTGTGGAGTCGGTAATAGTTATACCCTAGCTAACCGTGCAAATGCGGGTTTTATAGCAGGGAAATGAAAGATAGAAATTAGCCCAAAATGGCCAACTAACTACTAATTTCTGGGCTGAAACCACTTCTCCAGGGACAGATAGGCTGCTCAAAGTTCCCCTCTCTCACAGTTGAACAGAGAAACTTCCTTCCATCCAAGCAATGTATGGGCAAACACAGAAACTTTTAACACAGCCCTGAATTAAGCACTAACCTGAAAACTGGACTATACTAACTTAGAAAGGCAGGAAAACAAGTATTTTTTTTTTCAGAAAATAAAGCAGATACAATCAGAAAAACTTTAAATGCACAAAAGTGGCTATTACACTTGAATGTGTACCCTACAACAGTTACACAGGTAATTTAAACACAAAAATTACTTCGTTAAAGTGCAGGCAGTAAAATAAGTACAATATATAGCTGAAACAAGCTTTTTAAATCACAGAAACAATAAAAAAATCAACGTTTTAGGTGGAATTAGTTAAAGGCAGCAAGAAAATGCAGAAAAATGATAATCACTCTCTCTTTTGTCTCTCTGCTGCTGTAGAACTCTACAGGACACCAGGCAGGAACTTGCTGAGCTGTATACAAGGTATAGTGATTTCTGTGGGCACCTTGAACAGGGCCAGTGTAACCTAGCTTAGGCCCAGGACAGAGGTTGAGAATGAGACCGCATTACTAAGTTTGTGTCAAAATCCCCTTATAAAGGCTGGGTGTCTGGGAACCTGGTGGTGGCCAGAAATTCAGTTTAGATGTTCTGTGATGCATAACTGTTTTATTGCTAGCCAGAAGAGTTGTGTGTGAACACCCACAAAATGGTACGTCTAGAGATAAAATTGATACTTTTTTACAAATGCACACACATACTGATGCTGCCTTTCCCAACAAATGAGGCCTATCACAAGATACACACAAGCCACAGTTACCTGCATGCAAACTGGAGGAATTCCATTTCATCTGAGGTTTGGAAGAAACCAGAGCACCTTGATAAAGCCCACATAGAAAGAGGACATGCAGCTAAGACCTTGGAGAAGGAAGTGCTGTGAGGTAGCAAAACTCAACTCGCCTCACTGTGCCAGTGGTCAGCAGACATCACACATCCTGCCCACAATGTCAAAGCTGGTCACTTATTTTGTAGCATGCTCATGGTTTGACTGATAGAAAGTAAAAAAAACATAGCCAACTAGTTACTTCTAAATGTAATGCAACACTTCAATACACACAGCCACTTTGATCCAGAAACAGCCCCTGTACTCATTCATTATGACTAATTATGACTAATTTGTGCACACTTCGGATGGCTTTAAAAACAATGGTCACAGTAAAGCACTCGTATGCATCTGAATTCAGTCCTAGGCCTACTGCTATCCATATTGATGGACTACATTAGCAAATGGGTTAGATAGGACAGATCTACAAAGCTGCTGTATTCAGATGATGTGGCAAATGAGCAGTTTCTGAACAAGAGCTTCAGAAAATAGGAGAAAAGAATGCAAAATTGAAGGCATGCAGGATGAAACGAGTACAGACAAGACGGTTATGGCAGCAAATGGGGGGAAAATCAGAAAAACTCTATAGCTAGAAGGGAAAATATTAGCTCACGTTAACAGCTTCAGGTATCGGGGATGGGTGGAAGTTGAAAAAGGGGTCCAATTAGACAATCATTGGAAGAAAACAAGAAAGTACAAGATGTACTGCAAGTAAAAGGAAAGAAGGGGTGGCTGACGAATTGCGTTTGGCTCAAATGCCACAGGTGGTGGTGAGAATGAAAAAAGCCTTCCATAGTCTGTGGGTGATGCTGCAATATAGACAGCTGCAATGCTATGGAGAGGGGGACCAAAACAAAATGACCAGGATGTCACTAAACTTTCAAAAAGATTGTATTAAAATATGCTAGTGTCGAGGTCTGTAGTCCAGGCAAAATGCTGTTAAGCAAAGCGGAGGGGAATTTAACAATTAGAAATAGATTAGAAGGTAAGCCGTTGCTAGCTGCTGATAAAATTCTAGGGCAGAATTGTTGTGGGTAATATACACATTTTCAGGGATTAATCTGATTTTGGTAATTTGTTACTTGCCTTTAAGTATGCAAAATTGGTAAAGCACGGTTGTTCTCACAAAGTTTAATGAAAAAGGTTTAGCACAATTTATCAGCATATTAGTAGTTTTCTTCTTTTCACAATGTCTTGGCTTACCCTCAGCATGTTTAGAGAACCACAACATGATTCAGAGTTGTATACAGTCCACTCCTCAGACGGCTAGTGATAGAAAGTATACTTCTGACAGCTGAAACAGGGGAAGAATTGTTGATTCACCTATGTTGCCATGATGCCTAGCTCAAAATGTTTCTCATTCCTCCTACAATGATAAGGCCTCAAAGAGGCAGCCCTAGAACTATTCTAGAAAAAGTAATAAAACAAGACTTGACTAAAACTGCTGTAGAATGAATATGCTTGGACCTGGCATTCTTAAACACAGGAATGAAATCTTGGATATGCAACTCCCATTTGAGAGCATGTGGCTATCAAGAGAATACTATTCAAATTATCTGTGGATTTCAGTCAAAACAAACATGCTGGATTACAGCCTTTCAAAATCTGTTGTAAACTGGCAAGAAAAGTATGGGTAAATACAAATGTCAGATTTAATCACAAAAGAAATGTACCTTTGTGTAAAACAATTTAGAAGTCCAATTATTTTTAAAAAATGCTAAACAGGCAACTGCATATATTTAATGCACGCTTAGTTGAGAGTGCAGTTTGCTGTAGCTCACACATTGCTGAACAAAGCAAACCTCTCTCTAGCTTGTGGTGTACCCCAACCACCACACAACACTTCCCATTAACTATCACTTCTCTTTTGACCAATTGGCCAGTTAGTTCTGTCCATAGGATAGGGAGGTGACCAGCTTGTTCATTTCTCTGTCGAGGACAGCCTAGCAAGAGGTAGTCACCCAGACGGCCATCAAGATTTTTGCTCTGTCCTAAACAATGATCCTGCATTGCAGTTGAAGGCTTTGCCATACAGTGTTCCACCAATGGCATATGCTGCTTGGCCTGTGTCCTCTTTCACAGCCTGATTGTTGCTGGAGCTGGTCTAATACTGATATTGCTGGTTATCAGTATAGCAGTGAGGTAACAGAGCTCTATTTTTTATTGCAGGATAAGCATATGAAAGTTTTAGTGATAGACTTGAAGTTATTTCTGAAGTGGTTAGGGTTGTGGCTTGTTATAAAACCCCAAATATGGATAGTACTAAGCATGACATTTGTGAAATATCTTGGTAACGGTTTAGATTATGGTAATATTCTGCTGCTGGGGGACTTAAATCACCTAGATATAAATTGGGGGGCTAGCACTTGTACCAATTCCTTCACTCAATTTATAGATATTGTACACTTTTAGGATTTAAAGTAGATGGTCAAAGAAAATGCTCCATATAATAGAATAGTGTTAATTTTTTATGTGGAAATTGACATGCCACTAGAAAGATGGAATCACAACTCTTAGTTTTATATTAGAAAAGTCCAAATCCAGTCACAAAATTAAGAGATGCCGTAGTTATATTAAAACTGATTATCAGGCTATAAAGAAGTTAAGTAAGGTTAATTGGACAGAAGCATACAAGCAGAATTTAGAGTATGTTTAAACTATATTAGAAAATATTCTAAAAGAACTAATTTCAATAGTGTATGCGTAGAGAACCAAAAAGTTACCTTATTAGAGGAGTGCATCTTTTTAAAAATGTATGAGAGAAAAATATATTCAAAAACTTTAAATGTTATCCATGTTAACAAAACAAAGCTTAATAGGATAGGTATCTGCAAATTAAGATAATAGCTTGATTGCATAATTCCTTTTGTCATCTAACAACCAATGTTAGCAATAAAAAAGCTTATAGGAATGTAAATTCATTCAGAAAAGTAAATAAATACTGTTAGCTTTACCATTCACACACAATTATATTGTGGGTTCTATTAGTATAGCTAAAAGTCTTACACATTTTTCGTTATTTGCTCTAATAACTAATTTAACTGAATTGCTGGATTTTGATGCATCTGGTACTGAATGCACTGTTATCACTTCTGATTTGGTGATTAAATTATTCAAGTCGTCATCTAAGACCACTTCTATGGGACCAGACAACATTCTTTTGGTGATGATTCTTAGCTTGCAGGATAAGCAATGTTCATTATTGCCAGGTTTATAAGTTTAACTGTCTTAGAAAATTCATTGTTCCCATTTCTTAGAAAATGTCTAGCATTACATAGATATACAAAAAGAGCAACTGGGATGGAATAATTATAGACCTGTTAGCTTGACTTCTATTATTGGGAAGTGTTTTGAGAGATGCCTTACTAAAATTATAGAATTGGACATTTATAATAAACAATTATATATTAGCCAGCATGGCGTCATGAAAGGAGATCTACCAAAACAAACTTGATTATGTTTTATGATTTGGTAACATCAGTGGTTGATTTAGGAGAGAAGTGCTAGTTATATACCTAGATTTAACAAAAGCTTTGATGTACTACCATTTTCCAAGATTCGTGATGCATTAAGAATGATTGCAGCCCTTATTTGATTAATTGGATTGTGAACTGGATAGCTGTTAAGAAATAATCAGTAGTTATTGGTCATTGTAGCTCTTACACTGTCTTGTGTCCCTCAAGGATTAGTTTTGGGACTACTGTTATTCAACTTTTTTCTACTTTTCCTAATATCAAAATTTGTCGGTATAAAATATGCTGATGACTGCAAGCTTGTCTTTATAAGATTCAAATAATTGTTGTAATTTTATTGTTGTTAAAAGTCTCTAATTGGGCAGAAATTACAGGATACAGTTTAATATAAATTATGTTAACACTTTTTAAGAAAACAGATTTCATGTGAGCCATTACTAATTCAAGGCACAGAGTTAGTGGAGGTGCATACATATGGCTTGGGTGTTTATTTCTTCAATTTTTTCATTTTCTTAACAAGCAGATTTATTGGTCTTGAACGCTAATAAACAGCTTGAAACACTAATGATAAAGGTTATATTAAGAGTTAATCTACATTTGGTATATTTATATACAGCATTTGTTAGACCTATTTTGAAGTACAATAATGTCTTTATTAATACCACTACTTGGTTGAAAAGGTTAGAATCAGTACCAAAAAGATTTAACAAAAACATTGAAATTTTATCCAATTTATGTTATAAAGATGGATGTAAAAAGTTATTTACTATCTGTTATTGAAATTGATTCTGGCATATAAGGCTTTTAATGGCATGTCCTATGAATTTAGATATTAATGACTGCACAAAAAGTCATACATTCAAATTGTGGTGAACACTGGAAGGTGAACATATGAGCTATAGCTACTTTGCTATGTCTTCCTGAGGAAAATGCTTTCAGATGTGATAGCCTTAGTGAGGCAATAGCAAAGGTATTATGAGACTTCATTCAGCCTTTGCATGGTGTGTAATAAACAAATGAAACCCAACCAACTACACAAAAAATGCCACTCATTTATTAAAACTGAATTAAAATAAAAAAGTGACAGAGTGCTTTCACCTTAGCTATTCAACAGACTTCAGAGTAAGGAGCTACCATAATATATGAACTGAAATACGAATCTGTTAGAATACAGCACTAAGATTCAAACTTCTGGAAAAAAGCTTCAGCAAAATTACAGCATCCACAACATCCAATTTAAAGCTTAAAATGAAATTAAAATACAAACAAGCAGATATTTTAACAGCAGTTGAATTATAAATTTTAAGAGAATTAATAATGATATAGTCAAACTGTGTCCCAATGACAAGTGCACTTTATCTCTTATTCCTACTCCTGCCACGAAAGTTCATGTAACTTTCCCTTCATTGGGTTTTCGGATTGGCAACAAGTGCATAACTCATCTCATTGCAGTGACTGCCAGCCTCTCCAATCTTCGAATGAGGGGATGATCTAACCCCCCCTCCCAGTCTATGGTCATCACCTGTCAGAGGAAAATCCCACTTTGGACAGTTGTGTCCTGTGAAAAAACTTTAACGGCAAACGCCCTGAGATTTTAAGACAAAATACATTTCTTAAGTATTCTTTAATAGTTGCATAAAACAGTTTACCTTTATATGTGCGTTCTGCACATGGGCGAACACCATAAGCTCGAAAAGACGTTTGCTAAGTTCCTAAAAAATCAAAAGAAAAATGATTCAAATGTGCAATGAGCAAATGCACACTGACATTCGCTCATTGCAGATTCGGCATTTTGGGTGCAGATTGCACTATAGTGGGGATCGGGAAATGGACCCTTTCTCCACTGTAGTGCAATCTCAAAGTTAGTATATTAAAGTAGGGGGGTGGGGGTGGTGCAGGGGGGCTTGCCTCCTTATATTACAATTTGTATTTGACTTTTTTTTTTTGAAAATCAGCGAATCTGCTTTTTGATTTGCTAATTTTCAACCAGAAACAGTCTCGGTTTTGTGTTTCGTGCTTTGAATTCACTCATATGAGCGATCGCACTTGTGATCTTTGGGTATGTAAGGGTAAACTGCATAAATGAGTTATTTTGTATCTGAAACACAAATATTATATGAAATAGCATACGCAATGCAAATCCTACAAAAAATAAGCTTTTATTTTGGCAAAAAAGTGAAGTTCTATCCTTTGCACTGGCCATGGGTATGTTTTGTCCTTCAAAATCTCACATTTCTACAAAAAAAATCCCACTTTGTGCATTTGAAAAGGTGGGAATCCTACCCCGGTTTCAGTCATGCTCAGTCTCCTCCATCATTACTTCCACATTACTCAAATGAATCAGCTCTAAAAAGTAGTCACTGCTCAGGAACTGGGTAAGCCATCCCTTGATCATATTCAGCATTGTCCCTTTCAAGTTTACAAGATTTATGTGTCTTGTTAACTTTAATAATGTTATCAGCCTTACTAAAAATATGCTTATACTGTTCATTTACAGTTGAAATGAAGTTGGCTTTTAAGGGTCCATTCAAAGCCTTAATTTTATTATCCAACATATCAGTTTTATGCTCGTTCTCCATTATTGTCATGTATTTTTAAATACATTTATCCATATTCTAAATAAATTTTATATATATATATATATATATATATATATATATATATATGTATATGTATGTGTGTGTGTGTATATATAAATAAAGCCATACTTTTTTATATACTGTTTATATGAAATACGTTTTCTTTGTACCACTCATCACCATGAAATTACGTTGACGTGATGACATTAATTTATGCCTATTCCTGACCTTTGATTGGTTGGTAGATTAGTATTTAAGTTTGTATATTATGGTAGCTCCTTACTCTGATGAAGCTTGTTGAATAGTTAAGATAAAAAGTGCTCAATCATTTATTTATGTTTTTATTTTAATTCAGTTTTATTAAACGACCAACAGTGTTTGTGTAGGTAGTCTGCATCCATTTTGTCTTTATTTTTCGCTTTTGTGTTGTGTTTTTCCAGTTACTTTGCATGATTCATTTTAAAGTAGCAAACTAGAGCAGAAATGTCACAGAGTGGAAGAAATTATCAAGTTATCCTTTTTACTATGTGAAATTATGGGGATAATCCCCTAGGGCTGGAAATATACTCGAGGAAAGGAAACATTATATTTAGGCTGTAGTTGTCCTTTGATAGCTTTACTTATAGTTAAAGCCAGACATTTAATCCTCCAGCAATGGTGCTGTTCTATGTACAGATTTTCTCATTCTACAGATGCCCATCCATACTATTCAGAGTATTCATAGGAACCATACTTGTATTCCTTAACCGCAGGGGAAAGCTGAACTTCAAAAAACTCTCAATAAATGTTATACTTGTTGACACCATTTTTGTTACAGGACACCTAAAAAGCTACCAGACAAATGTGATAGTGGTATTTCATCCTACCAGTGAACAGGTTGGTACATTTGGTCACTTGATTTTCTGTGTGCAGAGATTTAGATGGCATGGTCAGTGACTTGTTAGTAATAGGACAAAAATGGAATTTTAAATGGATTGTAGACAGTCTGACTGGCTATTCAGCGCCAATTTACTGACTTTTACTAGATCAGATCTCATTGTAAACAAATGACAATCAAAGCCTGCAGGTTAGCAGCAGATGGAGTGGCAGCATACTAGAAGCATGTGAAGAAATATGCTATTGTCACTTCATACTTTGAGTGACAAATGTAGCACCACCACCAAACTTATGTGGAGGATGCTAGTTAATTTAATTTCTCTAAGTTTAAGATCCAGTGACAAGTGAACAAGTATCTTGTGATGTCATCTCCTCACATAAGTTAATGACATTTGTTTCCATCTTGTGCAGTCGCATCCTGCTGATGCAGCATCTTGTAGGATAGAACAACATACCCAAATATGTATTTCTGCCTCCTGTCAAAGTAGAATCTTGATGACAAAAATGGAAGGACTCAGAGCTCGAGTACCATTCTTTGTAACAATTGGCATTATAAGTGGATGAAAACACTGGTACTTCCCTGGTACTTCCCTAAAATCAGTTTAGCCATATTATACATTATTATTGATACCGAGCACGTGTGTGGATTGACTGGAATTTGCCTAGCCAGGAGAATGGCAGGACTACAGCCATTGTGATCATTAGCTGGCATTTTAATTGAGACTTGAAAGATTTCACCTGAGGTATTTGTTTACAGTTAAGTGAGATGGAATTCCCGATTTTAGAGATATAGGAGGAATAATCAACTGCAGAGTTTTGATTTAGTTATCTACTGAGAAAGAGGTCTGGTGAACAGTGTTGAAGGATGTGAGCTAGGCTCTGCCATTTTTTAATTTGTGAATAAGATTGTGTGGCATGTATCTGAGTCAGTCAGTGAGCAAGACCATTCTAGGCATTGTAGTTGCACTGCTTTAGTGCTACACAATGTTGAGATGTGTGTGCCATGTCAGCAATGATGGCTACTTTTGTTGTAGCATTGCTCAAGTAGATTTGACTAGGTTACCTGAAGACAATGAAAATAGGGCTACATAGAGGAAGGTTTATTATAGTCCGTCAGTAATGCCAGGCAGAGTTGCATATTATTTCTTCAGAAAATGCATGCTAGTGCAAGACAATGTTCTCTTGCTTCCCAGATGAATTAGAGTAGTATTTATAAATAGTCCCTAATTTTAGGCCTTTGTCCTCCGTTACTATTCTTTGCTCAAGATTTCTGGACAAAGTGAAATTGAAACTATGCAAAAATTATAAATTTAAAACAAAACTTGAGCTATAGGAGGACATCTTTTAAAATCGAAGTAGGGGGTTAGGTTTGGCATAATGGTTAATATGCTTGCCTTACACACACAAGGTGCAGGGTTTGATTCTCAAATGGAATAATTGGCTAGGCTTAAAATGGCTGACAAGGGCAGTTAGCCTAGTAGTATTCTATAAACTGTAAGATTTTATTTTTATATATATAAACTGAAGTGCTAAGGTAATGCTCTCCACACCAGGTAACCACATTCTTTCTAATATCACGTCTCTGCATGTAGAGTACTACAGACATGACTTTTTGGATGATCTCAAAATGATCCCTCATTTTTGACTACTATTGCATTTTTAAGAAAAAAACATGTCCCGCTTGCATGGAAGTATGCTTTCTGGCCTCCTGCAAAACCAGAACCACATCATCAGAGAATTAGCACCAATCATCCAAAGTGTTAAGTGAAGGGCTGGCAAGTGATGGTGAAAGAAAGATCCCTTGTCCTGTGTGAAAAGATCCATCCTGTGAGGTAACTTGCAAGGACTGCCTCTGGCCAGATGAAACAGAAAAGAGAACCCAGTACTGTCTGGGCTAAAAGGGAGTTACCATCAAGATTTTGGGCCTGTCCCACATGATCTTGCACAGGATATTTGGCAGTAGAGGAAGAGGAGACTAGGCATTTAGAAACACCCCCTTCCAAGAAAGGCATGGTGTCCACTTTCCAAGCAAGAGAACTTGGCAGTCGAACAGAACTGGGTAATTTGTCTGTTCAAAGGGAAGGCCAAAGAGATCTACTTGGAATACCCCACCAATGTACAATACCCAGAAAAACCTCCTTGTGAAACATCCATTTGTGGGGCTTTATACTGGACCTGCTCAGACAGTACCACAATATTGTGCTCTGAAGGATGTAAACTGCCTGAAGAACCAAGTGATGGCAGACTGCAAAATCTGAAGCCTGAAGAGCCAGCCTACAAAGGAGATAAGATTTTGTACCCACCTTGTTTGCTGATGTAGCATGACTGATACGGTCTGTAAATACCTTTAGAGGACCTGGAGCCCAAAGAGAGTGAAAGGCATGAAGAGCTAAAAGTTCAGCTGTCATCTCCTTGATGTTGATGTGCACTGTTGTTGATGGGACCAAAGACCCTGGACTTTGAGGTTGCTGGAGGAGGCTGTCTAACCTTTTGTTGAAAGCATCTGTATGCAGCTCCTGAGAAGGGAGAAGAACCTGAAAAGGCATTGCTGGATTCAAGGAAATCTTGTGAATCCACCGGAAGAGCTCAAGTCTGAGAAAAGGCAAGAGAGGAACCAGATACCCCACAGGATGGCAGTGCTGGATCCAAACAGTCTTGATATACCACTGAAATGTCCTCACGTGGGGTTTGGCAAAGTGAACCATGGGAATGATGGATGACATGTACCCCAGATCTCGGAGAAATTCCCTTGCAGGAAGGACTAGAAGAGACAGAAGGGACTGGAAAAGATCAGTCAAAGTAAGGGCATTGGGAGGTGAGATGCAAGCCAACAATGGAATAGTCTGAATCCTGCAACCCAGGAACACTTGATCCTGAAACAGGAGCTGCTGAGGTGGAGGCTTAAATCAAAAGCTCATCCAAATAAGGGAATATTTGAATTCCCTGAAGTCTGCAGAAGGCTACCACACGTAGCAGACATTTGGTAAAGACCCTCAGAGCTATAGGAAGACTAAAAATCACAGAGAGTACTGAGGACAGAAGAAACAGAAAAATGTAAAAACTTCCTAAAGAGAGGGTGAATAGGAATGTGGAGGTAAGCATGCTTCAAATCCAGGGATACCAAAAAATCTTGAGAAAGAAACAGAGGGAAAAGCATCTGAAGAGACAACATCCTGGAAGAGGGATCCTTGAGAAGTGTTGAAAGGGCAGATCTAGAATGGGCCTCCATGACCCCCTCTTTCCTGGGAAAGGAAAACTTTCTGGAATAAAAACTTGTTCCCTTCTAAGACAAAGGGACAGGATGGATGGTTCCCTGCACCACCAGATCCCCAAGAACTAAAGGAAAATATAGGAGCTAACAAGGAGGTGATCAAGAAAGGCCCAAAAATGGAGAAAGGGACTTCCAAACCATAAAATAACCATTCTGGATAATGGAAAGCATCCAAGTGTCCATGGTTATCTGTTGCCAAACCAGAAAAGAAGTCAACCTGTGGGATAGAGGAATCTGTCAAAGAGGTAGGAGTGCCTAAATTTTAAAATAAGAACTCCAAAACTGCTATGACCTTCAAACAAAACCAGAACATTAGGCAGGGCGATACATCAAAAACAAGACTGAAAGTGCTGAACAGAAGTGGATTTTACTTCTGAAAGCATTTTTAGAACCAGGTTTGAATGAAAAACTGTCTTCTGAAACATGTTCTGAAATCACGCCTACTGAAACACTAGTAGGGGCTTGGTATATGCAAATAATTTGATTGGCAGGATCAAGAAACCTTTTTGTACCACCAATTATAACATCAAGTTAGGGGCTTGGCTTTTTTTGCATGTTTTATTTGGTCAAGTGTGTAAAAGGACTTTAAAATCATGATTTTCTTCTTACTCTGGATTGGTTTTGTTGTATTTTAAAAGTGTTCCTGTTTTGTTGTATTTAAACCAGTCTGATGAAGCAGTATTAACTGCAAAAGCACTCACTTTTTGTTATTAAAGCAGTCTTTATTTGAAAGTTGTGGCAGTTTTGGAGTTCTTATTTTAAAGTTTGCTTGTTGCCTGTTGTACTTCAGACTCTAGTCTGTTTTCTCTTGGTAGAGATGCAGATTTGTTGGGAAAGGATGCTTTTGACCCTTAGAACCCTGAGAAAGCTTGTCCAGAAAAGCTCTCCTGGAATCCTTCTTGCCCCTAAAGAGGCTGAGGCTACCTATGAACAAAGGAAGGCTTAGAAGGATTGCCTTTCCTGTTCCTATGTTTCAGATGAATTAAGATCAGTTGCAAAGGGTCTTAAACAATTCAGCAGCAGCAGTGCCAAAAGAGATTCTGGCTGTGTAAGTGGGAGTCTAATAAATTGGGCTTGATGCCTTCAGGCAGAGCCTAGAGGCACAACCTAGAATACCTCCTCATTCCAGATCCAGATGCAGCTGCCCTAGAGGAGGCAGCAGCAGCATTATAACTGCATTTAATAGAATAATGAGCCATCTGAGAAGGAGATCTCAAATGGGAAATGGCAGATGTTTTACCCTCCAAATCTAGCATATCAGACAGAATGCACACAAATTAGGAAAGAAGAGCAAGGACATACCTAGTCATACAGGTCTGGTAATTAATAGTTCTGAAAGCTAAGGTAGTAGAGGTATATACTTTACCATATATATGCATGACAAGAAGGTAAAATCTTAGAAGAGGATAGCAACTTGGAAGGTTGATCAGTGGCTATAGAAAACAGCAAGATCAGAAGGAAGTGCTTTTATACAAAAGCGTTTGAGCTTTGAAAACTTTATAGTACCTGTCTGCTTTTTAGGGGCAGAAGGCTGAGAATCTGGGGCCTCAGAAGCTGCAGTGAAAACTATTCAAAAGGGCATCCAACACTGGAAGGACTGCAAAATTCTACAAGTAATCTATTTACAAGAATCCATAGTACCTTTTTTTTTTTGAATGTCAGAAACCTTGGAACAGTCCCAATTAGTGTTCCATCATACAAACTACCATATCCCCAAAGGGCAATTCTTCCATAGGAGAGTCAGGAGAAAAAGTGTATACTCCTCCTCAGACCGTATGGAAAAAGAGAGTGGATCTCAGAAGGGCAAGCCGATAACTCCTCACCAGAGTCCAACTCTTCATTCAGAGGAATCAGAGTCCCTAGGATGTTTGGAAGGAGTGGAAGGCCAGGGAACAAAATAGGAACAGATAGCCATTAAGATAGTTAAGAGCCATAAGAGCAATGAAAAGCCCCAGAGTGAAATCTGGCCATTCTTTGTGGGCACCCTTAGTCTTCCACTTCTTTTTCAAAGGAGCATCAGCTTTAACAAATCTAGGAGGTTTAGACTCCTGCCTTGATTTAGTGAGGGTACCAGGCACCTCTGCCCTAACAAGTGTTTGGCAGATTCCCCTAGGCCACTCTACAATCGGTCATGCTTCCCCTCTCCAAAGTACCTCAGATGTAGGCACAGTCTCAGTGGATGTGTGGGTATATAGCTCTGTTGGCCTGTAAGTGGGTTGTAGCAGAGGAAGCAGAAAGGACTGTCCTCAGGTTCTTCATCCAATCCAATGGAGAAGTCTAGTGGAAGCTGGACAGCAGCAGGAGCAGTACACTACATTTTTTTTTATTTCTTCTTAAGCAGTAGTTGAATCTGAGAGGGCAGATTCAACCAGGTTTCCCTATATGTCAATGCCATTTTTAGCATTAATTTTAGTAAGGAATATTTTAGATGACTAAGTTATGTTTGCATTTGTTCATGTTTTATTGTTGATCCTTTATCAATTCCCAAATATTTATACACTCCCTCTTGCTCGAGATTGTTTATATCATGTTCCTGTCCTAAATTGACATTTTCTTGGAGTTGCAGCTTTCTGCTTTAAAAGTTGCTTTTGCACATTTATCAAGACCAAAGGACATTCTTGTAGTATCTGAAAAAGTTTTGATCACTTGCTGTTGTGCTTTCAGTTCCTCATCTGATGGGCTATAGTTTTAAATAATCTACAAAAAGATGATGAGAAAAGTCTTTACACTGTTATTTTCTGGGAGCCAAACTGTAGCCATGACCTAATCTGCTAAGTAGACAGCTTAATGGGTTAAGGACAAGACAAAAGAACAGCAGTGGCAGAGTCACCCTGGAAAATCCCCTTTGAATTTTTATCCCAGGAATAATTTATCCTTCATCATGGCTTAACTGCAAAGTGGTTTGCCACAGTTTCATGGTCACTGTAATGTAATCGATAAGTGTAGGGTATAGCTTTTAGATTTTTAAGCACCCTTATCCATGTATGTCAAATGCTTTTTTTGTAGTCTATCCATGCCATACAGTTTCTTCACCTTTTTACAGTTCTCCATTATGACTTTAACAAATGATCCTTTGTTCCATATGACTTTCTTTTGCTACCCTTTTGTTCTCTATTGCCATGATGGAGTGTTTTTCTAAGTGACTATAAACTCTGCCGGCATCAATTCAGTGTATAGTTCATGCGTCATCATAAGGCAAGCTATTGGAACATAGTTTAAGATAGCTTACAGGTTCACTCTTAAGTAGGAGCAGTGTTTTTCCTGTTCTTAACCAGTTTGGTGTCTGTTGAGGGTGTGCATACAAATGGTTCTTACTCATGGCTAAATCTTCATGTAAAAATGTTAATACTTTTAGCCAGAAGTTAGGTTCTGCATCTGGGCCTGGGGTTTTCCAGTAGGAGCTTTTCTTAATCTCTCTGGCCGTTACTTCATCCCAGTTCATATCCTGTACATTTGAACTTTTTATTCTTTTTACTTCTTCTATCCATTTAGCATTTATATTTTCCAAAATGCATCTATTGCTTCTTTTTTGGTGGTGTTTGAATTCCTTTTGCCTCGTTTCCCAGTTCTTTATAAAACTTTGTCATCAATAATTATTTTGTACTTTTCCTTTATATTTATCTGTATATCTTCCAAGTTTTTTTTTGTCTGTGCCAATATATTTGATTAGCAATTATATAGTAAGTAATAGAGATTAGTAATTATATATTAAGATATTAGCAATGTTGAGTTCTCCATAAGCAACTAAAACTAGGAGATAACATATTGTAAATCAATTTGTTATACTTCTCAACTATAGCAAGCATCATCTGCTCTCTCGGAGCCTTATTCTACGTTTCTCTGCTTTTACTCTGATAATAAATCTATCACAGGAATCCTAAACTTAGGAATATCTTCTAAAATTTAATATTATATTGTAGAGAACGAATGTATCCTGTTAATATGCATGTCAAAGTCTCTTCTATGGAAATTGTATGTCAAAAGTCTGTCCTTAAAACTAGGTCTTGTAAAAAATTGTTCTCTTGGAGCTTTTCTCCCCAGGCCTCCACTGAAAATGGACTTGTAATCCAGTTTGACTCTCCCGGGCAACCAATGTAAAATAAAATATTTCCAATAGTGCACAGCAGATCTTGATCTGTTGTGATATTGCACATTGCTTTTATCACGTCTATCTTTCAATAGTTTTGTTGATCTGTTCCCTCTTCTATACTGTGCTAGCGTGACACCTCATCTTAATTACTTTATAGTTTTCTCTACGCAATACTTTCACAATGGCATGTGATTTCTTCCCTACCTTTCCCTTACTGCCCTGCGTTTTTGTGGTAAGACCAGTTTTATAAACAGTCCTACTACTGTTTTATTTTGTTTTATCAAACAAAACTTTTGGGTTTTATTGCCTTTCTATAGTCTGTTTCTTTCATTGATCTTAATATGTCTGCCCATCTCTATTAAATCAAGCAACTCTTCTCTTAAGAGATAATTTTCTTCTAAATTGAGGGCACATTCTTTGCTCTCCATTTCCTGCAGGCATTCTATAGAAAGTTCCACAGCACCTTCCTGTGCCACATTTTCTTCAGTTTCATCCTGCGTCATCCATTGCTCTTTCATATGGGAACTCACTGGCCTATCACTTGACAACACTGACTGTGTCAGAGTTGCCACAGTTTCCTGTTCCTTCCCTTGCTGTGCAACTCCAACTGAACTTTTGTACTGGTTCCCTAGGGAAGGCTCCAAAGTATCTTCATATGGCAACTGATCAGATGTTTCCCACTCCACTTTATAGGATCAATGTGATGGATTCCTTATAGATACTGCAAGGATAATTCTAGCCACCACCTTCTTACTGCAGACTGTACTGTATGCTGCTGCTATCCCAACAAACAAAATACTCAAAGAAACTTGCCTCCTGCTACAATAAAATAGCCAAATTTGCTATAAGTGTCCTCATAGGATCCACCATTGTCTTAGGTTTATAGGTGTGTACTAGGCTAATGGCCCTGGAGCCTTTACAAGCCTAGCCCATAGGATTACCCTGGCATTGTGCCACCAGACGTTAGTTCCCAGTGCCTTTGTTGAATAAAGCCACTGGAGTGATCCCTGGGGTGACTTTTCTATTTCCCATCCACTCATCAAGATTTCTCTTGAAGAGGGCCATTGAGGTGCTCTGCTTGACATGTATGGGAAGTCTATTCCATAGCATGGGCAGTCTGAGATATAAACCTGTCACTCCAGTATGTTCTGTTGATTATGGTAATGCGGTTGAGTTCTCTGGAGTGTGTGGTGCAAGGGATTGGGATTTCATCAGATGTAGCATTTCTAACAGAGCTGGGTCAGACAAGGCTTTGTAAGTCAAGCAGAGATTGTTCTCTATGTAGGCAATATGAGACAGAGTAGTTGGAGTTTTTTTAGTCTGTCCATATAGGACAAATGTTTAGGGCCTAGGATTCTCTTTGTGAGATACTTTTGCGGCCTCCCCAGTTGTTGCAGGTGTTTAGTGAGGTACATGCCAAATGGGACACTGTACTCAATGATTGGCCTAATGAGGGAAGAGTAGAGGGAGACAATGACCTCTTTCTTCCTGGATGCAAAACCCTTTGTAATGAGATGTGCCACATAGGACTTTCTGACCACAGTGGCAAGATGGTGGTCAAAAGAGAGGTTGCTGTCAACCTGTGTTCCCAGATCTCTTACAACACACCTTCTGTGTTCAGTGGACTACCATTGATGTGGTAATTAAAGGGAAACGGGGTTTTCCCAAAGGGGATGACGAGACATTTTTTGGCATTGAGCTTAAGGCCATGATTCTGACACCAGTCATTGGTCTCATTGAGGCCTTTCTGTAGGAGGTCAACATCACTTGGGGAGTTAATAGCTCCCAACTTGCAATCATCCCTTCATGTTGGCCTGGACTTCAGGGAAGTAGATAAAACAGGAGAGGACCCAGAACCAAACCCTATGGGACTCCACTCATGACTGGTCGGCACACTGTGGGTTTTACCTGTGAGCCAGTTTGCAACCCACCTAGTGATATAGGGGTTGATGCCTAGCTTAGTGCATTTTTTTATGATTCCTGAGTGGGGAATGGTATCAAAGGCCTTGGCCAGATCAAAGTAGGCTGTATGATCCACCTTGCCTTCATCCACAGCTCTGATGACTGACTCAAAGTCGACCAAGTTGAGCAGGCATGATCTATCCTTCACAAAACCAAACTGTGTGGGATCCAGAGATTGGAGATTCCCTATATCCTGGTTTATTAGGTCCATGATGATGTGTTCCATAGCTTTGCATATCAGACTAATCAGGCTAATTGGGCGATAGTTCCCAGGGTCTGTAGTCACTCCTCCTTTGTGGAGAGGAATGACTGTAGCAGTGTGCCATTCAGTAGGGACAAAGCCTGAGGTGAGGCTGTGATTGAACAGGGTACACAGGTGAGGTGGCCAGTTCACTCTGTAGTTCATGTAGAACACAGCCAGGGATATTGTCAGGTCCCATAGAAGCTGTATTCTTGGCCTTGGACAGTGTTGTTTTAACCTGTGCAACAGTAATACTGGGTGCCTGGCAATCTACTGGCATTGTGACTGGTCCTGGGGGGGGGGGTAAAGTTGGCACTGTCGGCCAGTATATTGGCAATATCTGTTGGCTTGGTATAGGAGTTACGATTGTGCAGTAGCTCAGAGCAAATCTGGGTGTTGCCATGGAGATTCTTTACATAACTCTAGAAGGCCTTGTGATTGTCTTATCTGCTGCCATTCTGTTTTCATAGCTAGAGGATTTGATGAGGTATCTCAACTTTTTGTTGAGGCTGATAAGGGAGTTTTTTCCAGTCTTGGGACTTCACCTTATTTCGCATCAGTTTCCTCCTTCTGTTGAAGGGTTTGTTTATGGCAGGGGACCACCAGATTGGCTTCCTTTTTTGTATGACAGCGTCTTGGCTCTATTGGGTATGGCAAGATCCATGCATTTGTGTACGTGTTTGTACAGTGCACTGGTGTAGGATTCGGCTGTCATGCAACTTATCTCCATTTGCATGGGTGCAGTGAAGTTAGCCACCTCTGTTTTTAGGAGCCCAAAGTTAGCTTTGGAGAAGCTTTTCATGGTGGTTACCTTTGCGAGGTGGTGGGAGGGATGTGGATTTTCAAGGTGATTAGTTTGTGGTCAGATCTTACCAGGGAGGAATTGACTATTGGTGTAGAGCAATGGTTTCCCATGTTTGTAATGACCAGGTCAAGGATGTTGCTATCTCTAGTGGGGGTAAAAACGAGCTGATCCAGGGCATTGGAATTAATGAATTCCAGGAAATGTTGGGCAAGTGTATTGGTACAGGAGTAGTTTTCCCAGTTAATGGAGGAATAGTTGAAGTCACCCAGTATGAGAGAGTTAGGTTGGACATTAAATATTCTCTAGGGTACTTAGGAACATGGAGCGCAAGTCTTGGGACATGGAGCGCGAGCCTTGGGACATGGTTGGGAACCTATAGCAGGCTATGACCCAAATTGCTGTCTTACCCAATGTTAGCTGCACCTGAAGCATCTCAGATGCGTTATGTTGGGCTACCAGTCTGGAGGTGTGCACATCCTTTATGAATATGGAAAAAAAAAACCTTTGGAGCTTTGGTCTAAGTTCTGGGGCCTGAAAGGTGTGGAATGAGTTATAGCCTGGTAGCATAGGGGTGCTTTCTGCTGACTTGAACCCAGTCCCTGTTAGGGCACAAATGTCGATGTTCTCCATTTTAAGGAGTGCTTCGAGTGAGTGCATTTTGAGATTTAGACTTCTAGCATTGAGCAGCATGATCCTCAGATTGCATTTGTTTGTAGCTCTTATGGTGGTAATTTGGTCTATAGAACACCACCTAAAAAAGGCACTATAGGGGTGGCAAGAGCCTTGGCCAGTATCCGGAAGCCCAGGTGTGACAGAAGCAGGCCATCTCTCGCAAAGCAACGAGGTCTGTCAATCATGTCAACCCAGGCAGACATATACTGGATCCCCTTAGACGGACACCAGAAACGTAGCCAATTGTTGAAATCAATCATTTTTCTGCTTGTACTGTGGTATCATTCTGGGTGATGGTAGGATGTTGCTCAAGGCTAGGGTCATACCCACCTGGGCTACATAATCCGAGAGCTCCTCCAGGTCTCTTTTCATGTAGTCCAGGGAGGTACATCTCAGGTCACTTGCACCCACATGTGCAATGACAGAGTCATATTTGTTAAACAAAAAAGAAGAGCCAGCACCTTGGGAGTGTGAATATTTATTGAAAAAAAACAGACCAGTTTCAGCAAGTTGCTTTCATCAGTGTATATAAAACAAGGCAGTGAAAGACTGCAATATATACTCTAAAGAAAAATGACATTTCCTGACTAATGAATATTCAGTCTGAATCTGAACCATAAAAATAAAATACAATCAAGATGAAAAAAATACAAACAAAAATTGATTTCTTTATTTGTTCCTAAATTGAACTAAACCTATAAGATATTGTTATTCCATAAATAATATCAAGACTCATGAAGAGAAAGGAGATGTTAAGACCCTAAAGTTTGTCATTTAATCCAAGTGGGAATAAACCCCCTAATTTCACAATCCATTTCCTTTCCTTCATGTTTAATATACCATGCCACCCAGTTTTAAATGATCTATTGCCCGATATTTTGTCAATGACTGTAAAAGTAAATTTAGCCATATGATGAACAAGTGAATGTCTATATAAAGCGTTGATAGCCCTTGCATTTCTGAGGTCTCCTAGATGTTCGGACATTCTACACCTAAATTGTCTAGAAGTTTGCCCCACATAAAAGGCTTGACAAGTACAGGTGGCCGGATAATATAATTCAGTCCATTCCGTTTTTCTATAGAGTATATATTGCAGTCTTTCACTGCCTTGTTTTATATACCACTGATGAAAGCAACATGCTGAAACCGGTCTTTTTTTTTTTTTCAATAAATATTCACGCTCCCAAGGTGCTGGCTCTTCTTTTTTTGTTTATCATAATTTGCTTGGCCTGTGCACCTACCGTACTTGCTAGCCTGTTCTTTTGACTAGAGTCATATTTGTACCTGTTGTTGAGGGACCTGAGTGCATGCATTATGTGGTGGATCCTAGCGCCTGACAGGCAGCTGACTGTTAATTTCTCCTTATTCATCCTATTGAGTGGGACATCAGTGTGCCGCACTATCGAGTCACCTATGATTAGTGTGTTGGGCATGCTGTTTTTGCCTTAGGAGCTTTGGTTGAGTGGCACACTGTTTAGGAGAGTTGTGTCTCGTGACTGGTGTTGTGGTGGCAAAGTGCATTTCTGCCTTGGAGGTTTCTGCTGTATGGGTAAATTTTTATTGAGAGCCTCAGCAAATTTGGGTGAGTGGTTTGTTTTTTTATGTAAAGGCATTGCTGATGTGTGTTCTGGAGGGCTGTGTGTTCCATGTGGTGTGGTGCAAGTGTTGACCTTCTCCTCTTGACCAGCTATTCCAGTCTTGGCTGGAGTGTGTGTGGCTTCCAATTTGGATATATAAATGCATTTCTTGCAAGTCTGAGTGTTGAAAGACAAGAGGAGAGGGTTTTCAGTGTACATGAGGCAGTTGCTAAATTGCCTCAGGATTTCCAAGATCACCAGGTTAGCTTAGCTTAAAGCAATTAAACTGGCTTGAATTGCACAACTTTCCAACATAGTCACGACTAACTATGGCACAGAAACTCATTAGTCATTCAGAAAAATGCCCTGCATCATATTACTACCCTACTGTCCAGCAATAGACCACCATTCGAGTAAAATTCTTAAAACTTACAAAAAGGTCAAATAATGTTACTCCCAGTACACTGCAAAACTCTGGATTAGTAACCCCATACAAATAAAAATCTATCAAACTCAGTAGTTTTAAATGACTGCTTAAAACATCTTTAACAATCCTGGTCCTGAACACACAAGGTTGTGCCTGTGTTCTCTGTACAATACTCTCTACTCTCCTTAAACATAATATTCTCAGTCTTACTGAAATGACATTTTTATATGTAGCTGCCTGCATGATCCTATAAGTTGCACATGTGCTCTCTCTTTAGTAACTTCCACCTCTGTAAAATCTTTGAATGCATAAATGTAACTACTGTTTGTGTACAAATGTAAATAGAAATGTAACTACTCTGTGTTTGGACTGGAACCTAGTATAATGCAGTAATCAAATGGAGCTTTTCTCCTCGGGCCTCCACTGAAAATGGGTATTACCCAGTCAGACATTCCTGGTAAACATAAATAAATAAATGTAATGCATTTGCTTTGTATGTGTAAAATCACTTTGCTATCTTCGGCACAGATTCCCTGGTTTACCTCATTTGCACCAAAACTACTCCCACTGGTGAAAAATGTTTAAAATTGCATTTTTTTTACCACTACCTACTTTTTAATATGGTTCAGTCCTTAAAACTGATGCACTTGGATCAAGCAAAGCCTCCAACATAGTAAAAATAAAACTCACCAACAACAGTTAGAGTCAAAAAGATGGTAAGACACTTGAAATCCAAGGAGATACCACTGTTGAGCTTGGAAACCGCATTGAGTATAACCACTAGCAGCAGGATGGCATGAGAGAAGCTGGGGGTCTGCAAGAACGTCATTACTAGGGCTGCCACCATAAGGTAACCAATGTGTAGGACACATGTGTAAATGGCAGACAAGCTTATGCCTGTAACACATTAGAAAAGAAAAAGGGTATCAGAATACTTTTTGTATGTGTGCCATTTACAAGTGCTGTACTTTACAAACACCAAAATTCACCTTTGAAAAATATATTAAAATAAGATATAGACAACTTAGTAATGCAACAACTCATTACACAGATTAAGCTTTACTTTCAGGTCCCCACATTTTATACCATACTGAAAACTTGCACCGAGAAAATGCTTAAACTCAAATGCTGTTGCATTATGCCCAACTTAACCTGACATACTAGAAAGGCCGTTATCATTAAAGTATTATAACACATAATGCATGCAAGTCTGGGCATCAAAATTCAGGTTAGACACCAACATACTACAACTTAAGGCTGATACGATTTGCATGATTGTACCCATTTCTCTCTAATCATTTTGAGCAGCACTACCTCTCTCATAAGAAAATTGGGTTGGTCCCTTTTACTACTGAACCCTCCTAGATAAATACTGACTTTGCTTCCTTCCTTCCATCTCAGGCTCACAAATGTGGAATCAAAGTATGTGCTTTTATTTACCCTGCTCCTAACAGCAAGGTACCCTTACCACTTAGAGTTCAGCCTATGGACGAACAAAGGGAAAAAAGCATTAGCAAATTAGATTTCTAAACTGTACACAGAAACAAACTTTAGAAGCAAGTCAGACATGGCAGTATCTTATTAAAATAACTGCTTTAGAGATCAGGCTAAGGGTTGATGACTGCCATGTAATTTGTCTACAAGAATGTACAGTTGCTCACAAATATGCAGAGTATTGCAAGTGCATCAGTAAAGGGCTTACTGGGCTATGCACATGCAGCCTTAACAGGCAGCCAAAAGTCGCAGTTGTGGGGACACGACAGGAATTGACTGAAAAGTATTCTGTTATATGGACAGAGCCTCTCAGCTAAATAAAAGATGAGGGGGTCTTACTAGTAGGGAGAGAAAATGAGGGGGTACAAAGTCTTACTGTCAGCTTAGCAGGCTACTTTAATTCTGCCCATAACAGGACAATACCAGTCTCAGAGAGCATTTAAAAAAATATATAAATATATATATATATATATATATATATATATATATATATATATATATATATATATAT
>NC_056732.1:1265549986-1265581113 GCF_019279795.1 Protopterus annectens | reverse complement strand
GCTTTAATTTTGACAACATATGATTCGAGAGACAAGAGAGAGGAGGGTGAAGCCAGTGAAGTTTACCTTGCAACAGAAAACAAACTTGTTAAATGCTGAGTAGCATTATAAAGTGTATTCACTATGAATTGATCATCCACCAACTGTAAATTAATGGTTTCATACCCCTGCAAATTACAGTAAGTTCATCAATTGTAATTTCCAAAACAGTTTGCCCAACAAAGCAAGCCCTTGTTCTTCTATAATGGTATAAATGTGGTTTAAGGATATTCATAAGGTTATGTTGCATGTATGAAGTACATTCTTAAATATGATCTCAAAATTAGTTTGGGTTCATAGTATATAGAATTTGCATAAGCTGATATAGAAGGGCTTGGCTACTAGATTTTGGGGACAGCAGGTCAAGGTAAACCTATTCTTTTTTTCCCCACTTGAGTACTATAGTAGGCTCATTCAGATACAGTACCATAATAATTAAAACAATGCTTAATCTGCATACATTTATGGAGGCTGCTTTATTTATTTTAAAAGATTTTACATAAAAGTTTGTTCTCTTTATGCATGTTCCTATGGAACAAAGCAATGTCTGAAGTTACCAGTTTGTGCCCCAGTGTTTTTCAATCTGTAGCAATCTAGCAGAATTTTATTTCTGAGCAGCATAAGGCTTGCAAATCCTAACCACATTAGAAGTTTTACTTTGTTCCAGGATTTATGTGATCCTTTGTTTTTCACTAATGCAGGTCAGGTTTGATAGAATTCTATTTCTTAATGAAGGGGAACAGAGATAAAAAAAAATTGAGAATGGGTATTGCTTCACTGGGATTAATGAACCCTTCATTTATGAAACAATGACACCCTGATCCCATGTACAAAAATAGGAAAAAGGGATTGTTGAGGTATGGATAGATATTTACAATTTAAGGCTTTGATGCAGTAAGCTAAGGGTCCTAGAGCCAAAGTAAACTAAAGAGAGTTGACAAATGACATCTCCACTTTTCTCATCTTAAAATCTTCTGAAAGAAGGCATTCTACAACTGCTACCGATGTTTATTACAGACATTCTGTAACTGAACTTCTAAATCGTATTGGTAATTTCAAACTATGAACATATCCCTGTTCTGACGGAGAAAGGTGGGCGGGTCTGTTAAACTGATTTACATTGTTCTGTGAGAAACATTTATGATCTTTACATTTCTGCATAAATGGTTTTAATACACTATACAATTTTTTGGTCAACATTCAAAAAAGGAAAGGTGTGTATATATAAAGATCATTTATACCAATTTTTTCTGTAGCTTGGGAAAGACCATCACGATGTTCATCTTTTGAGGATGGAGGTGTAGCTTGTTTTGTAGTATTAAATATATGGAGTAGCAAATACAGAGCTTCAAGTGAACATGACAAATGCTTCATTTTAGTTCAGACATACCATAAGCTACCTGTAACAGCACGTGTTACCTTTAACTGGTTATGTGGACACCACTACCTGCTCAACAATGTAGTGACACAATTGGATCCACCCCTTGTTACTTTAGAACTCTGTGATGGCACTCACTTTCCACAGAGTTCCATTTTAACTATCCAATAAAGAAAGAGCTTTGGCAAAACTGACTTACCCAATTGAAATTATATCCCTCACTCAAAAAAAAGAACAGCCTACACCTAATTTAAGCAAAAGGTCTTTGTTCACTTCAGCCAAGCATACGGTTTCATCTGCTTCATCATTAAAAGGTAACATTTTGCCCTATGATAAACCCTGAAATCTATATAAAGCCTATCCTAACTTAGTTGAATCTAATCCGCACATACATACAAACTTTTAAAACTTGTAATTACTCTCTACTTTGTTCTAAACAGTTATAACTAAATATTCATTAGTGGATTCTTGCATGAGTAAAGTGGAATAATGTATTGCAAAGTTTATTTAATGCTCAGTATATGCCATCACTGATGGAGTAAGTGTATGCTTTATCTATTAATCATTGTCAGTGTTTTTTTCATTAATTGGCCAACATATTGCATATTACCAGCGATAGGAAAACAGTCTTGCAATTTTTAACTTATGCATGTACACACAAGCAAAGTCTTAATCAACTCTGTATTTAATATTTTGTAAATCAATTGTTACTCCCCATCTAGGTTTGGTTTCTTCAAGTCTTGTGGGTTTTCTACTACTATGATGGGAATGGACCCTACTCAAGTCAACGCATGATTAAAGTTCATGAAATTAGTATTCTTTCAATCTTTGATGTTAGTCAAAAGTGCCCTTCAAAGCACCGTGAATGTTCAGAAATGACTACTCCTACAATTCATATGGGGATTTACATGCTTCAGTAACGTATCTAAATATGACTAAATTATTTTTATGAGATCCATTGCTCCTACTACTATTGGAACTGTCAGGGTATTTTGTTTCTACTTGCCAATCCTGGCATTTTATGACTTGCCTCTGTGTACATTAGACACTAATCCCTAGGTGTGGCTATTTCAATGATCAATACTACTTTTATCTTCTTTTCATAGACCACTATATCTGGCTTTCTCATCTAGTTTTTGAACTGTTGGTAATGGGTGATCCCATGCAACAAACCATCATTTTCTATAATACTCTGTAGCTCATGTTCCCAATGCTTCTCAGCTGCTTCAATATTTGTTTGCACATTCCCCAATAAAACAGTCTTGCCACATTATTATGCCTTTCAGTATACAGGGCCTTCTCCCATTAATGTATCACACCACAGCAATAAGATCTGCAACTGCTTTCAATTCCGTTTAATAAAACCTACATATGTCTGTTTCTCTGACATGTTCAATGGACTTTGTAAACCAAAGTGTAAGCAAGTCCACTATCCTGGACCACCAATATTAGCCTTTTGTCTTTTGGTTAATATTCATGATCCAAGATAGTGGACCATACCATTCTCAACTGTACAGATTTTCATGGAATGTCCAGATTTTTGCATCATATTTTGGTCCATTTTTCATAAAATGTGTGGTTTTCTGGAAAATTACTGGCAACTCATGAAAGATTGAAGTTGGAAAACAATTTGAGTTTTGACTTCCTACCCATTAGAAAAGTCATGATAATGCAAAACCTGTTATTCTATCAACTTTCTAAGTTTGTAATAGCAATATTTAAAACTTGTTTCTATTTTGGGGCCTTTGTCTCACTTTTATGGCTTTGTCCAGATTTCCTGCTTTAAGAGGTTGAGAGGTATGTTCTGGACTACTTTGCTGAATCTGCCATTATGCCAGAGATTTGGCCAAAAAGAATCTTTGGCCAATTCATCTACCCGATTAATATAAATTCTGTTAGGTTCTTGCTTAGTCAGTTCCACTGGCAGAGTGATAAAGCCCCGACTATGACCAGAGTTTGGTTAGTAGCTAATCCCTGAGGACCAGGCCATTGAATGCTAACAGTGACAACGAGACACAGCCTGCTCAGCTCTGAGGGTTGGTTAGTGAATACATGACCCTAGGGTGAACTTGAGTTAGAATCTCTGGTGAACAGAGATCAATGGACATGCTTGTCCTACAGGAAAAGGTGCCTAACGGATGCCTCCAGCAAAAGCAGAAGCCATGTCTATTATGTGCAGCCATTGCCTTCCAGCCATGTGGTACACTGCAAATAGAGTTGGGTAATGATTAGGCCATCAGGCAAAAACCTCAACTCCTTTTAAAGGAATGGTACCATTCCAAATGCTCATCCCAAGGACGAATAAAGTGAGTCATAGGGCTCCTATCTGAAGTGGAATTAATGAGCTAATTGGCCGACTAGAATGCATGTATAATGGTCAAACCAGGGGGCTAGTGCAAAAAAAACTTGTTCCGTCTTGGCTTGCCTCCAGTCAGGATTCAGTTTGCCCCCAAAACATTCATTTTACCATTGAAAACATCTCTTGTTTGTTTACACTGATGTTTAGTATCACAGGTAGAGGATAAAAATATTTTTCTTCAAAATTGCTATTCTCTATTCATTCAATTTGACTCAGGTAATGTCTTTCATCAAACAGGATTTTTTGTTTTTATTCTTCGCCTCCATTTTCTTCTTTTATAGCTCTTTTGTGAAATATACCCCTGCCTGAGTTTGTGGGAAACCGTGTGAGCTTTTTTTTTTTTTTTTTTTTTTACTTCACCATGTTTGTCTGACTTGGTTTACTCAAAAACCCATTTCAACTGATGCCAGTGGAGAAAAACAGACCTTCAGTAATAAACATGAACAGACAGCGGTTACACATACATTTGCTAATTAGATTACATGCATATCAAATAAAGGCAACATAAAATATACTTAAGCATTAGCAGATGTTAAACATTCAACATTTGTAGGGTTGTCAGTAGATAATAGCTCATGTGATTAGTGCTTAGAAATTCAAGGAAGTGGAGCGGAGGAAAGCAACTAGATAGGGCAGAAAATGTTAATATTGCAGTCAATATGTGGGGTTTAGAGCTGGTCCATATAAACAACTATAATAAGGTTTATATTTGAAGGAGAGGCTGGGAGTGAGCAGCATCACAAAACTATTTATGTGACTGGGAGATGCTAGTAAAACTAATCAGTTATTGGAGAAGACTGGTTGAAGTGAAATAGCTCAGCTATGTCAAGCTGAAGACAACAGTGGCATTTATCCTGGATATGTACAAGAGCAGATCCACTGATTTGATAGGTGAAGTTTTAGTTGTGTTTAAATGAGTCTGCATTCTGAAAGGATTTCAGTAGTAATGGTATGTGGTTCCATAGTTTAGCTAGACTATTTGACTACAGTCTCTCACCTGCAATATTAGGTAATTTATAGTGATTTTTCTGTACAGTGAAAAATTCTATTGGGGGAGTAGTGTGTCAAGTTGAGAGCTAGGCAAGTTTCTGGCTTAAAGAGATGTCTGTGTACTGCAACAATGTGGTAGTTCTAACTGGTTTAATTTATTTATTTATTTTTTATTTTATTTTATTTTATTTTACATTTGTTGACCGGGCTAGTCTAACTGGATACATGTCTATTTTTAGTAGAGGTCCGGGGAGATAAGCTCCAAGATAGAACAATGAAATTAACAAGATAACAAATAAGGAAACAAACAAAAAAAAATCATATTTACAATGCATATTACAGGTTATCACAGTAAATTAATTATCTGAAGGCTAGGCAGTGGTGTGTTCTTTTGTTATAGTTTATTGCAAATTTGGCTATTTTATTACAACATTGCTCAAGTTTGGACAGTTGAGATTTCAAAGTTAGTGAAGACTGGGCCAGCAGAGATGTCAGTAAGAAATTAGAGGATGCCTGTTTTCTGGCCATGTCTGAGAGGTAGGTTTACTCTAAAATGCACCTAGTTTTTAATGATTTTTTTTAGCCACATATGATACATGGTGGTCAAATTTCAACTGGTCATCTCTGAGGACACCCAGTAATTTGTATGGTTTGATTGTTCTATCATGTTGGTGTTGGCAGAGACAATAACAAATAGTGTTTTGATAGATGTGTTTTGGGGTCAACAGCAGTAATTTTTTTAGGGTTTAGTAGTACTTGTGAACTCTAGCCATGTTAAAATCAAATGGCTTTTTGCACAAGATCTTGGAGTTGAAAGACACTTGGCAAAGCAGATTAGGTTTCAGTTATCAGCATACTGAACTAAGGTAGCATTTTTCTATCAGTGTAGAGGTCATTACAATTTATTATTATTCAGGGATAGACTCCCTCATTTTTCACAGCTTATACTTTATTTTTTTCCATACTGTTTACAGTGCCTCACTTCAAATGAAGCTTAGTAGCAAGCAGGCACGTTTGGCCTAAACAGAGCAGACTACAGTGGAATGATTACCTCCCTGGCTCTGAATGCCATACATTTAAATATGAGCTGTGTGATGAAAAAGGACTTCTTTATAATAGTGGATATATGATGGATTATATGACGGTTTGTTGTCAACAGTTTCCCAGATCGCCAACTATGAAATAAACTCAGGGGTGTGTTGTCAGTATGATAGCTACAACGAAAGTAATGCTTGCAGAAGGATACTAGTATACATTTCTTGGCATTTAGTTTTAGTCCATGGTTTTGATTCCAGCTATTTCCTTCAGTAAGGTACTCCTGGAGGATCTTGGTGTCCTCAGGGGAGTTGATGGCACGTTTACAGTCATCTGCAAAACTTGTGCCAGCCGTAAACCTTTAGGAAAGAAAATATCAAATAAGGATTGGCCCAAGAACTCATCACTGGGTTACACTACTAGTGACAGGTCGTCTGGAGGAAGTAGAGCCTCCCACCATAATTTCCTGGGTTCTGTTTTTGAGTCAGTTTACTGTCCAATGTGTTGCACAGGCATTTACATTTAACTGGGATAGTTCATCTATGATGCCTGAATATGAGATGGTGTTGAATGCCTTTCTGATGTCTAGATATGCAGTGTGAACTGATTTGTCCTCATCCAGTGCTACAGTAACCTCTCAAAAAAAAAAAAAAAAAAAAAACAATCAGGTTAAATAGGCAGTCTCTGCCCTTAAGCAATCCAAACTGCTTTGAGTGAAGAGTATGCAAGTTGCCCATGTCCTTATTTATTAATCCAATAGTGATCATTTGCATAGCTTACAGATGGGTCTGGTCAGGCTTATCAGTGTAATCACCCTGGTCCATTGGCTTATCAGTGTAATCACCCTGGTCCATTTATTCCCCACCTATGTACAAAGGGGATGACCGTTGCTGTCCTCCATTCATCTGATATGAAGACGTTTAGAGGCAGATATTAAATGGTGTCAGGGGTGGGGGGGTTTGACTATTCTTGCTTTGGGCTGACAAATTGGCAACCCAGTATGTTATCCAGCTCCATGAAGTAGTGTTGCTGGCCTTGGATTGTGCTTTGAAGACTTGTTTGTGGGAGATTTGAGGTGGGGTACAGATGTGGGTATGTGACCTGGGAATACAGAAGGGAAGAGTTGAAGTTTGAGCTAAAGTTGTCCACTATTAGACTGGCTATGCCCTCCATGTCAGAGTATGTGATATAATTTACTATTAGCCTTGCACAGTGCTAGGCATTACTTCTGAGGTTGGTAACATAGTTGAAGGAGGCTTTATGTTATCTCTCGCCTCGGGTAGCTATTTTTACCTCCTTCCTGGCTTTGCTTGGTTTGGTCAGGGTCTGGAGTTCATGTTAAGTTCAGCAAGAGTATTTTAGTATCCTGAGGGTTAAATTATGTGCAATGATTTTTTTTTTCTTATAGAATCTGTTTTTATTAGGGATTCCATCACAGGGATTTATTCTTAAATTTGTCTTTGTATTTACTTTTTTATTTTAGGTGGGGGAAGATGTACTGTGCAGTTTTTTTTTACATGTGCATAAAATTTGGTGGCAAATGATACCACAAAAACAGTTGGTTCAACAGGATGGAAAGGGATTTTGAATTTAGTTAGGTCACTCAATTTTAGAAGATTTGCCTTAGAATAAACTCAATACCAAGGCATTAGAAGATATTTCTGGCTTCAATCTTATAATAAATGTGACTGATCTGTGATCCTATTTGACTAGGGAGAAGTCACAAACTGGTGTGGAGCAAAGCTTCCCATACTGCTAAGGGCCAGGTCCAGGATTTTATTTCTCATGGTTTGAGTGCAGACTAATTGGTCCAGAGAGTTTGTATTGAAGTCCAGACATTTCTGGACACACACGTTTAATGATGTACACACCTCCCAATTAAGAGGAATAGTTGAAATTTACAATGAGAATTGTGTTTAGCTTAATGGACAGGGACTCCATATTCATTAGGCAGTGGCTATCCTAGGCAAACTCTCACAAACTGTGACCAAAGGTACTAGGATCCACAAACAATGCCCTACTTCTTGACATCCTCTTCACCAATTTCCATGACAAATGCATCTCCACTTGCTTAGTGATCACTGTCCAGTAATTAGTAGGCAACTAAAATACTTCAAACTATATAACTGCAAGAACAACTTTTGAGAGCTCAGAATCTGCTGTGATTCATAACTAATCAACATTGATTGGGTAACTGCTCTGTTCCTTGTTTTCTAAAGTAGTATTTTAAATCTTCCTTACCTCCTTTTCACATATCAGGACAAACATTTTCACTGAAAACCAGAATACTCAAAGCTTTAAAAGTCCCATGACTGTCCCCTCAAATTGCTCAGGTTTTTAAAAGATAGATACTGCATGGAGTACATGGAAACAGGACCCTAGCAATACCAACACACACCAGCAATGCGTCACCCTTAGGAAAAAAGGCATGCATTGCCACCAATACAGCCAAGGTCAACTACTGCAATAAAGCACAACTCATCTGCACGGCCCAAAGCAATCTTGAAACTGTGTGATTAAATTTTCAAACTTATAAACACATTTTTAGACCCATAAACCATACAAGGAAATTTAACCAGACACCAGCAATGTTAACTTTCAGTAATATCACTGCACAATCTGTCACTTCATAACTACCCAGAACTATCCCTTTTTTTACTTTAAAATTAACTCTAAAATGAAGTGAAGCTAAATAAAATTATTTTCAACTAATCAAGAACTTACCTTGTACACATTTCATATTAGGAAGCAATTACCTGGCTGCACATGTCATATTGCCAGCTTACACTGAATATCAAATCCATTCCAAACCTTGTCAAAAGCGTCACAATAATCCCTATACAAATGTCTACAGCCCCCAAGCACCAGAGGACTACAGACCCATAGCAAACCTTGATCCTCTAGCTACAATTTGGAAAAATATTGTATATGCAAATCAGTCTCATAATATGACAGCCTTACAGATGAGCACAACTTCAGGCCCAAGTGTGGTACTTCTACACCCAGCCTACTACTAATGCCATCTACAGTATGAAAGAGAATTGCGAACTTGCTTAATCCATACTCATACGCCAGGAGTGGCATAACATCCTAATACAAAAGCAAGAAAGTTCTGCTTTTCAGATGTATGCCTCTGGTTTAAGAACTCTGTGCAGCAGGTCCTTTTTTATGTTCTGAAATACATTCAGCATTAATCCGTTACCAGTTAGCAGTCCCACAGGGGGTCAGTTTTAGGCCCACATCTATTCTCACTTTTAATTAATGACCATCCATAGGAGCTATTCAGTATTAATTTTATATGCAGATGACACTGTTATTACTACAGCATCCACTTATATGAACTCAAGTTTCAACAGAATGACTTCATATTTCCAGTGGAACTGGATGCATACTAAAATAAACACAAATAAACCCTCAGTTATGTTTTCTGGTACTATTGTCAACTATTGTCCTTTGTCACAAAACTAAAATACATAGGCCTAATAACGGATCTTTCTCTTTAATTTTCTCTGCACATTCAAACCAAATAAAATGTACTCTCACCTCAGAGTAGAATACAAAATCTCAAACTATCTGACAAAGAAGCAAGGCAAGCCATTGACATTATTGGTCTAATCCTCAAGACAGAATATTCACTCTGACTCCCCATAAAATACTTCACTCCTTCCAAGGACAGATAAGATTATTTTGCTTTATACACCTCAGCCCATCATTTGAACCTCACTGCTTAAAATCATAAAGAAATATGTTAGGTCCCTGTTGACTTGAGGGCTTAATTCTAACTAAACCTACTGACTAAATTATTAAATTATGGGTACTGTCCCCTACTTAATTTTTTTTTACTTCACACTATTAAGTCTTGCACTCAAACTCTGCTACAAACCTACTTATTAGTCCACCATATACACTGGCCATACCTGAGAGAGCATTTATGAAGTGTACCAGAATACTGGAACAAAATTCCATACAGTATTACTTCCCTCAAAGATTTTAGGAAGTTACTAAAGAAACATTCCTTTGAATGTCATTTTGTTGACTCTCGTGGAAAGTCCACCAGGGACTAACTGTACTAATCCAATAGGTTTGCACTCATTTACTTCAATACCTGTCTCTTACACCTATCAGGCCATAAATTGTTCATCACCTTACAGCTATACACTTCAGTTCTATACCACATATTCAATTTTTTATCATATTTACTTTATCCTTCCCCTTTGGACTTGCCTGCACTCTAACTTCTCTCCCCTTTAATTTACTTTCTACCTTACCCTCAGTGTCTACATTTTTTAATCTATCATACATCACCTTACATAGCACTTTCACAACCCTTATGCCTAATGTGTATCAGGCCTAATATGCTCTACCTCTTAAGCCCATTTCATCTCTCCTTGATGAATATCTTGAGATCTTGTGGAATTTCACTAATTCCAAAATAAAATTACTGACATTTTACTTACATGTCACTCTAATTTATAGTCTGTCGTCTACTAATGCAAGTTTTAATTGCCAGTGTAAATTGTACTTCCATTGCTATTTCACTAATTTTCTTCCTTTACTGTACAATGTTTCTTTGTCAACTGGCCTGAGTCATGCCTAAAAAGGGTCTCTTGATCAGTGCTCTTACCATGTTAACAAATGTATGCATGCATAGAGAAATCTTAAAGTGGGTGCTCACAAACTTTTTTTTATAGACTTCAGTTCTAACGAGAATTTCTATATTCTTGGGAATCTAGAATAAAAAAAGTGTAGCTGCTTCCTTAGCTCAATTATATTTCTTTCCTTTCCTTTGTCAAAGGCAGAGTTCCTCAGTTGTGATGCATTTTGGATAATCTGGAATATACTCCAATTAGCAAAATATTCAATTGCGAATACCACTACATGAACTTCAGACAAAACAATGTACTCCTTATGTGCATTTTAAATGCCCTGTTGTATACATTGGAATAATTACTTTTCGTTTTCTCAATTTTTTTTTTTGAAATACATTTGAATGAATTCCATACTTATACATATCTTAAATAACTATGCACACTATTTACATTAGCCTGTCACTATAACAGATCTTAATGCATACAGTTACTTTAGAAGTATGTCCAATCCATTATCACAGTGTCTGATCAATTATTGTATAGTGCTAATCAACGATAAGACTTTTCCCCAAGGGTTGTTGATAAATGGCTTTGGATAAAATCTTAGTTCTTACATTTTAATTTCCAATAATGCTGTGGTCTTCAGTAGGCTGTAGAAGTCTTCCAAAATTGGTATTCTGTTTGTATTCCATCTTGTTATACACTTCCTTGAAATTGCAAGTATAATCCATACTAAATACATGTTTGACCTTTTTAAATGAGGACCTTCGTTCACATTTAATAATACAAGAGCTTTAGTTAAATAAAATAATTCATTAAATAAAGCTTGTAGAAAGTTATCATTCCAAAATGGCTTAATTTTAAGGCAATCAAAGAAAATGTGATGCCAGTCTGCAATGTGTACTTGCTCACATCTCCAACATATTCCTTTTATGGAAGAACTAATTTTACTGATTCTAATCCAAATGAACACGAACTATTGAAAACTAGTAATACAGCGTACTAGAAGCACATCAGTTCACCACACCACTCTTAAAGCAATAATTTGTTATTTATTCCATTGAAAACGAACAAAACACATAAAGCACTAAGCGCTTTCACCCAGTAACAAACCGGGTTTCCTCAGAGTGAATTTTCATAAGGAGCAGCTATCATTAAATACTTTTAGTTAATTAGTTAAATTACATTCAATAAGCAATTAACATAATTATTTGATTAAAAACCATAGTAACTTGAATAAAAAACTTTTTTTCTTTTTTTCATCAATTTCTATCTGTTCATCACAAACTTCATAGGATGAAGTTAGTGCCTAGCTTTTGGAATAAAATATGAATGAATGAAATAGTATAACATGACTTGTAGCCTCTTCACAACTTAAAAAAGAAGACTTTTAAACAATTCTATGTTCAATAATCAACACTCTACTGTCATAAGATATATCAGCTTATTGTTTAGTATACTGTCTAGAAGACTTTTAGGAGAACAGGTGTATATAAACAAGTATAAACAGGTATAAAAAGAACTTCTATCAAATGAAATCAACACATAGGATAGCATGGTGTAAAAAGGTCTTAAATATTTATCATCTGGTTTTGTAAAATCTATTATATAAAACATTTAACTGTTTGTATTAAAAAATTAGTATGAATAAATAAGAAATAAATATGTATATATATAATAAATACATATAAATATCTGTGTGCAAATTCAATTACCTTAATACATTAATTTAAAAAGCATATAAAAATAAGTGAAACTTTAAATAGTATTTGATTTCATTTTCAAAAAACTACTTATTGAAATGCAGTCGTTGATGCCTGGTTTTTTGTGTGCATCTAACCTAAACTGCCAAAGACATTCCTTCATTTCTAACAAATTGTTTATGTCACCTTCATTGTTTATAGTTTCGGGCACCCTGTCTATAACAAAGAACAGAAATTTTTGAAGTTTGGACAAATTGTACTGTGTACATATAGCGTTTGTTGTTTTCTTATTTTTGATGTCCCTATTGTGTTCATTTATTCGCTCTTAGTTTTCTTATAGTCTTTCCTATGTAAAATGCCTCACAGGATAAACAGGATGCGAAATAAATTACTTGTTTGGTGTTACAATTCACGAAACCTGGGCATCTAATGACCCTGTTGTATCCTGTTGTTGCCACATATGGACCGTCATTTATGAATATGCAGGCCCTACAAAAACCACACTTTTTCATATTTGATTTCTTGTTAGCTTCTTTTGACTCAAAAATTTCCTTTAGGTTTCTCCCTCTGCTAAACACAATAGAGGGTATAGTACCTAGGTGGTCGATTATTCCGTTTGTGTTGGTGAATACACTTTCCCAAACCTCCTTTACTATGTCCACTATAATTTTTGTATTGTGATTATAAGGCAAAGTCAAGGAACATGACATATTATTCCTTGTGCATCTTGTTGTTTTCATCCCTTCTTTGCCAATTCTTAATATAGGTTTGAAATTTTCTTCCCTTTTCTTTAGTATTTCGTCCTTCAAAACTGTGATGAGGTCATCCGGATAATCTCTTTCGGTAAACATTTGACATAAAAAATCCAGCTCTCTGAAAAAAATGGTATCCTCACTTATAATTCGAGACAGCCTAATCATTTGTCCTTTTATAAGATTTCTTTTCTGGAAGTAAGGGTGACAGCTTTTAAAATGCAGATAGGAATTAGAAAAGGTTTTCTTACGGAATATGTTGGATTCAACTGTTCTGTTCTTTCTATATAGTTCAATATCTAAATAATTGCATTTGTCTTTGTTTATATTGTAAGTAAACTTCAAAAAAGTAGTGCTTCCCAAATATTTGATAAAGTCCTTAATTTCTTCTGTTTCACCTTTCCAAATTACTAGAATGTCATCCAGAAATCTTAAATAAAGGACTATTTTGGACCAAAATGCACAATTGATGACATGTTGTTGTTCCCATTCTGCCAAAATTAAGTTAGCATATACTGGTGCACACCTTGCTATCATAACTCCTGATACCTGTTTGTAATATTCTCCATCTTGTTGAAAAAAATTGTTAAGGAGAATCATCTCCATAAAATCAGTGAGTGTTTTCCTTTTAACAGTGTGATGGTTGCCGTACCTCAGTAGGCTGTTTTCGAATAGCTCAAGTCCTATTTCGTGGGGTATGACTGAGAAAAGGTTGATGATGTCTATAGTAACTAAATAAGTGTCAGGTGAGATCAATTCCCGGTGCTCATGTAGTTTTTCTAAGCAGTTCCATGAGTCCTTTAAAATATGAGGAGTGTTTTCTATCGCTTCTTTACAATTAATATCAATAAAGTATGCCAAGGACTCTGTTTTAGAGTGTTTAGCTGCTGTCCAACTTAAAAGAAGGAATGAATTTGAAACCTTTTTTAAAAAGAGATACACAGTCTGAATTTACAACTTTGTCAGAATAATTGTACAATGAAAAACTTCCTTCTGTAATAATATCACAATGCATAAAAAAGGTTTCAAATTCATTCCTTCTTTTAAGTTGGACATAGGAAGAGTTTTAGTTAACTTGAGATTGTACACAAGGAAGTTAAACTTGAAATTGTTCTTCCACAATCGTGATGACACATGGAAAAGGGAAGTCAATTCTATTAGTATTAAGAAAGCAAGTACTTTCATACCCCCCAACAACCCAGTTATTCACTTATTCGAAATGTTCTGTGATTCACAGATTAGGAAAGCATTAAAAAGAAAAGACATAATGAAAGAAAACTTAACTACACCTGAGAGGTTTTGCTTGAATGAACTATACAGCAACAATAAATACAGAATCATGAAACCAGATAAGGGGAGGGTTGTCATAATGAGCACAATAGATTACAAAAATAAAATGTTGAATATGCTCAATGACGAAACCACCTATACCGATGTTCAAGGTATGATATGGTTAAGGCCCAAACCAAAATTGATTGGCTATATGAAATGTTAATGGACGGTGTATTAACAAAGAAGAGCATGATTTCTTGGTAGTTGAACATCCTATTACACCTAATGTGTTAGGGATACCAAAGATTCATAAGGATGTAAATAACCCCGTTTAGACCAATAATAGCAGCTAAACACTCTAAAACAGAGTCCTTGGCATACTTTATTGATATTAATTGTAAAGCGATAGAAAACACTCCTCATATTTTAATGGACTCATGGAACTGCTTAGAAAAACTACATGAGCACCGGGAATTGATCTCACCTGACACTTACTTAGTTACTATAGACATCATCAACCTTTTCTCAGTCATACCCCACGAAATAGGACTTGAGCTATTCGAAAACAGCCTACTGAGGTACGGCAACCATCACACTGTTAAAAGGAAAACACTCACTGATTTTATGGAGATGATTCTCCTTAACAATTTTTTTCAACAAGATGGAGAATATTACAAACAGGTATCAGGAGTTGCGATGGGAGCAAGGTGTGCACCAGTATATGCTAACTTAATTTTGGCAGAATGGGAACAACAACATGTCATCAATTGTGCATTTTGGTCCAAAATAGTCCTTTATTTAAGATTTCTGGATGACATTCTAGTAATTTGGAAAGGTGAAACAGAAGAAATTAAGGACTTTATCAAATATTTGGGAAGCACTACTTCTTTTTTGAAGTTTACTTACAATATAAACAAAGACAAATGCAATTATTTAGATATTGAACTATATAGAAAGAACAGAACAGTTGAATCCAACATATTCCGTAAGAAAACCTTTTCTAATTCCTATCTGCATTTTAAAAGCTGTCACCCTTACTTCCAGAAAAGAAATCTTATAAAAGGACAAATGATTAGGCTGTCTCGAATTATAAGTGAGGATACCATTTTTTTCAGAGAGCTGGATTTTTTATGTCAAATGTTTACGAAAATTATCCGGATGACCTCATCACAGTTTTGAAGGACGAAATACTAAAGAAAAGGGAAGAAAATTTCAAACCTATATTAAGAATTGGCAAAGAAGGGATGAAAACAATAAGATGCACAAGGAAAAATATGTCATGTTCCTTGACTTTGCCTTATAATCACAATACAAAAATTATAGTGGATATAGCAAAGGAGGTTTGGGAAAGTGTATTCACTAACACAAACGGAATAATCGACCACCTAGGTACTATACCCTCCATTGTGTTTAGCAGAGGGAGAAACCTAAAGGAAATTTTTGAGTCAAAAGAAGCTAACAAGAAATCAAATATGAAAAAGTGTGGTTTTTGTAGGGCCTGCAGATTCATAAATGACGGTCCATATGTGGCAACAACAGGATACAACAGGGTCATTAGATGCCCAGGTTTCGTGAATTGTAACACCAAACAAGTAATTTATTTCGCATCCTGTTTATCCTGTGAGGCATTTTACATAGGAAAGACTATAAGAAAACTAAGAGAGCGAATAAATGAACACAATAGGGACATCAAAAATAAGAAAACAACAAACGCCCTATATGTACACAGTACAATTTGTCCAAACTTCAAAAAATTTCTGTTCTTTGTTATAGACAGGGTGCCCGAAACTATAAACAATGAAGGGGACAAACAATTTGTTAGAAATGAAGGAATGTCTTTGGCAGTTTAGGTTAGATGCACACAAAAAAACCAGGCATCAACGACTGCATTTCAATAAGTAGTTTTTTGAAAATGAAATCAAATACTATTTAAAGTTTCACTTATTTTTATATGCTTTTTAAATTAATGTATTAAGGTAATTGAATTTGCACACAGATATTTATATGTATTTATTATATATATACATATTTATTTCTTATTTATTCATACTAATTTTTTAATACAAACAGTTAAATGTTTTATATAATAGATTTTACAAAACCAGATGATAAATATTTAAGACCTTTTTACACCATGCTATCATATATGTGTTGGTTGCATTTGATAGAAGTTCTTTTTATACCTGTTTATACTTGTTTATATACACCTGTTCTCCTAAAAGTCTTCTAGACAGTATACTAAACAATAAGCTGATATATCTTATGACAGTAGAGTGTTGATTATTGAACATAGAATTGTTTAAAAGTCTTCTTTTTTAAGTTGTGAAGAGGCTACAAGTCATGTTATACTATTTCATTCATTCATATTTTATTCCAAAAGCTAGGCACTAACTTCATCCTATGAAGTTTGTGATGAACAGATAGAAATTGATGAAAAAAAGAAAAAAAGTTTTTTATTCAAGTTACTATGGTTTTTAATCAAATAATTATGTTAATTGCTTATTGAATGTAATTTAACTAATTAACTAAAAGTATTTAATGATAGCTGCTCCTTATGAAAATTCACTCTGAGGAAACCCGGTTTGTTACTGGGTGAAAGCTTACTTTATATGTGTTTTGTTCGTTTTCAATGGAATAAATAACAAATTATTGCTTTAAGAGTGGTGTGGTGAACTGAAGTGCTTCTAGTAAGCTGTATTACTAATTTTACTGATTCTGTCTGGGGTTAAGAATGCTCTGTGCAAGCATTTCCAATTAAATACCAATTAAAAACTTTCTAGTATTGTGTAAAGGATGTATATTTTATCAATAAGATATTTGTTTTAATATCTTCAGTTAACTGTATTGAGTGTCCTTTTGTTATATATTTCCAATGTGAGGTTTTGGTTGTTTTATAGTTTATCAATATTTTGTAAAATTCTGAAATACTGTTTCCCATGTCAAAGTCATTATACAGGATTTTATATATGTATTTCACAAATGTAGGTATTCCTTTAAATGAATTGTTAATTATTCTACTTAAATCTTGAGAATATGACAGAATACTCTGCAAAGTTATCCAGTCCTGTTGTGGAATTTTGTATGTTGTTTTTATTACTTGCATATCTAAAACTTTTGGTTCTTTCCTACATTGGAGCCAACAAACAAATTCTTTCTGTTCCCAGGAATTAATAATTTCTCTATATATTTTATGTGGAAAGTTCTTTGCAACTATAAATGGTTAAAACCTCAAACCAGATTTTTAAATCTATAGTTGCATTAATACTTTTCCTAAATTTTCCTTTCAGTAAATGTATGTAGCCTTATACCTATCTAAGCTTTCATATTAGTTAGCCGTAGTCCCTCTGTGAAAGTGACACAGCAGCCTACCGCAGACCGCAAAAATTCCCCTCTCAGTGGTACTTACTGACCTCCGGCCCCCTATCCCTTTTCTGTACCCCTCTGAAGACTTACCCTTTAGCCCTTTTGTTTTCCATCTACCTTTGAGCTTTTGTCAATTTGCTCTGTTCTTTACTCCCTATCATTCTCTGCCTGACATTTTCTCCTTTCTCCATTAGGTGGCAGAACTATTCCACATTTGCCTGCTCCTACTCCATTCTAATCTTTTACTCCAACTTTACCTCTAAATCCTTCGAAAGCCAAAACTCCCCTTATTTTACTCCACTTTCCCCACCTTTATATTTTCTCTTTCCCTCGAGTTGCTCAAACCCTACTTCCACCCAGTCTTTCTGTACTTCTACCAACTTACCTCCGCTCCAACCTACAGTGGCTGATACTTTTTCAGCTGGACTCTTTTGCCCTGTTGCTCTATCCCGCTCCGTTCACCCTGCGGGCTCACTCCCCTACCCTGCCCTCAATTCTCACCCACCCCCAGTGATCCTACATTTATTTGTCATCCCATACTCCCTCCCACTTACATCACCCAATCCCCTCACAAGATTACTCCACCCACTTTCCCCAAAACTACCTCCCCCTCCACCCACTTTCCCCAAAACTACCTTCCCCTCCACCAACCTTATCTTTTTAAGCTACCCTCCTTCCCACCCACCTGCCTTACCTAACTCTATCTAACCTATTTTTTTCACCTATAATCAAACTTTCATTCTATGATGCCTTCCATTCCTACTATAAACCTTGCCCCTGCACTAAACCTTGCCCCTGCACTACTCCTACTCCTCATTCTTCTTCCTCTATACCATTCCACCTCTTATACCAACTTTCACCTAAACCCTCCATATCCACCTCCACCATCATACCCTACAAATCATTACCACAATATCTCTGCCTCTAACTCCATTTCACCCCTCCTTTCTATTAACATTAAAACTCTCCCAAATCCCAAATAAATACTACAAACCTAAACCCACCCCCTACCATCCTTTCCCTAACAAACTAAAGTCTAACAAACTTACTCACCTTCTCTCTTTCCTCTGCTTAGCAGGTGACATTCATCCCAACCCTGGACCAAACAGATCTCAAACAAATAACCATAACTTCAACAACAAACCAAATTGTAAAGACCTCAAATTTCTCACCAACAACACCCAAAGCTTAACTAATAAAATCACCCTCTTTCATGCCTGGCTAAACCATAATTCACATGATATTGTAGCCATCTTTGAAACTTGGTTAAAACCACACATAACCAACACTGAATTCCCCCCCCCCCCCATTTCAATCCCTCCGATCTGACCGCATAAAAGAGGTGGTGGTGTAGCACTAATCTACGCTAATCACTTATCCATCACTCCTTTCCCAAATCCTATCCCTTCCTTTCATAATGCTGAACTAGTAACTGGCCTTCTAAAATTAAATGACCATAAAAGCATCCGCATCATCTCCCTTTACATTCCTCCTGGTAACACCAACACCTTGGAAGACATTCTATCTTGGTCCTCCTCAAATATTAAACATGAAACTTACATTATGGGAGATGTAAATATTAACTGGCAAAAAATCAGTGGCCATAATCCCACCTTATCTATCAATCTTTTCAATTTCACGCAACTTATTAACTCTACCACTAGGCCCAACAAAACTAACCTCACAGGGCTCCATCCTAGAGTGGATTCTGGTGGCTCATCCGAACAGAACCACAACATTTGCTGTCATTCCAGACCCTCTAGGAGACCTCCTCACTGCCTTCACCCATAGAACACCGCCCTCTTCCTCCTTCTCCCACAAACTCTTGCACACTCGCAGCTTAACCAACTTTAACCCCTCCACCTTCTCTAACTCACTCAAAATCACTAACTGGAACCCACTAAAAACCCTACCCCTAGACGAAGCCGTTGATTTCTTCAACTCCAAATTCCTTACTGTCCTAAACTCCTTAGCTCCAATCCGTACTAAAAGAGTCAAAGCCAAGACTGCCCCTTGGCTTAAAGAAACCAAGAAAATTATGCAACAAAGAGATAAATCTTGGAAAAAAACTATCTCCATCATAAACAACCTGAATACTTAAATACAAACAGTTCCGAAACCTAGCCAAAAAACATTTCATAATAGATAAAAAGTCTCACTACAACCATTTACAAATAAATCATGCAAAAACCCCAAACAATTCTGGAATTCTATCAACTCTCTTCTTAAGCCTGGTACAACAAACAACCCTTGCCCTGATACTAGCAAATCTGACCAAGAAATTGCCAATCTTTTCAACTCCTTCTTCCTCTTCTATTGCTGAGCTAACCAAAACCTTCCCCAACAAAACCCCCCACCCCCCTCTTCCCAAGTCTCCACATCCTCACCTCCCTCTCCCCCATCTTTGAACTTAAACCTGTAACCACCCGCTTTATAAAAAAACTTCTCTCCAAACTCAAACCTTGCCACCAATGCCCTGACATCCCCTCCTCCTTCTTAAAAATTGCCTCAGACAGTATTGCTCTCCCCATTAGCATTCTGATAAATAGATCTCTTCTAGAGTCTTATGTACCCAAACTATAGCACTCTGCTTTTATTCTCCCACTCCACAAAGGTGGCAAAAATTGTAACTTCTCTAACTTCCGCCCCATAGCCATGCTCTCTCCTATCTCAAAAATTCTTGAAAAATGCATCCACCTGCAGCTCAAGCCATTCCTTACCAAACACCAGCTGCTCTCTCCTACCCAACACGGTTTCCACCCTGGTCATAATACAAACACAGCCCTTCTCTCCTTTTTACACTCTGTCAATTCAGCTCTAGACTCTGGTAACTTAAGTTTCATCTACTCTTAGATCTATCTAAAGCTTTTGTTACTATCTCCCACTCCCATCTACTAAACCATCTAACCTCAACATCTCCCCAAAAACTCTATCCTGGTTTTCCAGCTACCTTTCCGACAGGTCCCAAGCTGTGAAATGGGGCCAAGCCTCCTCCAGCTTCCTTCCTACCCCAACAGGAGTTCCCCCAAGGCTCCATACTTGGCCCTCTGCTATTTAACATCTTCGTTAATGATTTCCACAAAGCTATTCCCAATACCAAAATTGTCCAATACGCAGACTACTCTACTTTGATCTGCTCCACTTCCAGCTTTAAAGAACTCCAATCTCTAACTCAAACCGCCTTCGCAACCACTGAAAAATGGATGCACCAAAATCACCTCTCGCTTAACGCCAACAAAACTAAGATTCTTTTCACCCACTCAAAATCCACCACCGAAAAAAATTCCTTTCAAATTTCTTGTCTTAACTCCAACATTAACACCGCTCCCTCCACTAAACTCCTAGGGGTCACAATCGATGAACACTTAAAATTCAATACCCATATCCAACTTAACATCAAGAAAACCCATATAAAACTCTGCCTACTGTACAAAAATAATCAATTCCTCTTCCTCTCTACTAGTCATACCTCTCTACTAGACATGCCTTAGCCACTACCTATCTCCTCCCATCTCTTCTATATGCTGCCCCTCTGCTTACAAATCTATCTTCTACCCTAACCTCCAAACTGGAAGTATGCTACAATAAAATTTCCAAATTTGCCACCAAGGCAAATTCCCTCTCATCACTGCACATCCCTACAAACTCTAAATTGGCTTGAACTCCCCAATCAACTAGACTACCTCCAAATTTTCTCAGCCCACAAATTAATCTTTCAACCCACCCTCTGCCCCGCACTATCCAATATTCTCCAACCTTACACCCCCTCAGACCCCTTAGATCTTCTAACCAAAACCTTATTTCTGTCCAAAAAACCCAAATGCCCAGCCGGTCAACTTTTACTCTCCTTTTCCCTTGCTAAAAAATGGAATGCCCTTCCCTCTACCCAGAGGACCTGTGACATCCTACACTCCTTCAAAACTCAACTCCTCTCCTACCTGCATACTCACCGAAAATGTAACTGCACACTTCACTCTATACCTCCTAAGCTCACCTCTTCATTCTCTCCTGGCTAACCTTCATACCTTCCATATTTCTCTCAGTCATATATTGCTAATGTAACCGACAACTACTCCCAACCCTATGCAAATTGCCTATCATCCTCCCGGACTGTTTCTTTAACGTCCAGTGTCACTTAATTGAAGTACTACCAATGTGAATGCATTCTATCTACAGTTTGAAAATTCAACCCTTTGTATGTAAATCAATTTTATCTTTGTATTTTATTTGTACTTCTTAATTGTTTGATCATCATGTCTTGTAACATTGTATTATGGAGCTTTTCTCCCCGGGCCTCCACTGAAAATGGGCTCTTTAGCACAGTGGACCTCCCCGGTCACCAAACTGGAATAAATAAATGAGTCAATGTATACGAGTTTTAGTGGGTTTAATTATGTTATATTGCATACTAATACATATGTGCCATGGCAAACTGTTTTTATCTGTTATTTGAAATTTTTTTGTAAATCAAATTCATTTATTGATATTACAGTTCGTAATTCATTCCAATTTGCAGAGTAATTTGGACTTATCCAATCTAAGACTGTTTTAAATATTGCTTTTTTATATGTTTCTATATCAGGAAAGTTTAATCCTCCCTGTTTCTATGGTCTGATATGATGTATTAAAGCTAATCCGTTTCATCTGGGAAACCATAAAAATTATTAGACATGAATTGATTCCAAGTATATTCCTTTCTGGTAACAGTTGTATTGCCAAGGCTATATATAGGATCTTGGACAGTAATATTTTATTAACTGTAGTCTATCTTCAAATATTAATATTATTTTGTTCCATTTTTCTAAACAGATTTTAATTGTATATTATTGTAGTTTTTTTTAGACTAATTCATTATCCTTGCATAACTCAATTCCTAAATATTTTAAGGTAGATTCTTGTTTCCCTATGATGTGATCCCCCTTGGTCTGCAGTTTTTTTTTTAATTTAAAAATAAAAATTTTGATTTTGATTACTGAAATGGAGTCCTGAAGTTATGTGAAATTTGTCAATTAATATATCCAATTCTTCTAATGTCTCTTTTGTATTAGATGTCAGTAATATGTCATCAGCAAATAGCATTACTTTAAAATTGTATTGTTTATCAACATCTATTCCTTTGATTTTTATATGGTTACGAACTGAATCTGCCAATATTTCAATAGCCAGAGCAAATAGAATTGGTGACATGGGACATCCTTGTTTAGTGGCCTTTTATTATATATATACATATATATATATATATATATATATATATATATATATATATATAGATATATATATATATTCTTTAGGAGATGAACAAATGATGCAGGAAATTCAAATAGCATTAGGATTTTGAATAAATAGTCCCAATTTAGGGAATCAAAGGTTGTCTCTATCTAAGCCAATTATGTGTGTGTTTATTTTCTTTATTAATCTAGAAGAGAGATTATCCTTGTAATATTGTCATGTGTGTGTCTGATATATAATTCCAGGTTGATCATTACTTATTGTTTTGGATAGTGGTATTTTCAAGTCTGTTAATATCGTCATAAATATATTAGTCACTATTTAATAATGATATAGGTCTATATGAGGTACAGAGGTTTGGGGATTTGTTTTCCTTTAAGATTGGTGTGATAAAGGAACATTTCCAAGAGGGTGGTATTAAAGCTTGTGACTGAATTTCTAATAGAGTTTTATGGAAGGATAGCATCAATGAAGGGAAAAGTTTATATAGTTCCATAATTATGCCATCTGTACTGGATCTATTATTTTTACCCTCTTTCTATTGTATCTAATTTCTTTGCAGGATATGGGTGTTTTAATTTTTCTGGTATTTTTTTTTTTTTTTTTTTATATTGGAACATTTTTCATCTAGAGTCCATTGATCAATATATATTTTTTTGGAAATGTTCCATATAGTGATTTCTATAGGCATCAAGAATGTCGCCTGCATCAGAGACATCTTTCCCTTTCTTTTAATGGAAGAAACTTTTAATGTTATTAGCTTTTGATTGTATTTTGATTTGTGACTAAATTATGTAGATATTTGGGAGAAGTGGCCAAGATATTAATTTTCAGTTTTTCTAAAGCTAAACTAGTTTTGTTAGAATTTCATTATATATTGTTTAATACTTCTATTTTCTTTTTCATCTCCAAATGATTTAGATGTTTTTCAGCTTTTACTGAGAAAAGTTTGGATTGTAGACCTAATAATTCAGAATCCCATTCTCTGATTTTTTTATACCTAGTTAGGGTTTTCCCATATATGTAAGCTTTTAATGAGTCCCACATCATTATTTATCTCTGCGGTGTAATTAATATCCAAGAAGAGCTGTAATTCAGATAACCAGGGTTTGAACTCTAATTTTAGTTGTATATAGGGGCAGGGAGTGATTGAAAAAGTAATGATTTTAAAGTGCAAGTCATGGGCAGCAAATCTGTTCTAGCTTGGGCACCAAATCTGTGATCTTGATGGGAAAACAAAGATTTATCTTTAAATTTGAAAGCATCTACCACGTGAAATGATTTTACCCACTTGTTTAAAGCTTTTGATACAGCAGATGTACGCAGCAGTCTTTTATTTGTAGTTTCAGAAATATCAAATATGCAGTTAAAAATCTCCTCCTAATATTAAGTTGCCTTTGTAATTATTGGAAATGAAATCAAAGTGTTTTTTTAACAGTTCCTGTTCCAATGCCTGGGATCCAGTATAGATTGGCTAGGGTCCATATTCTGTTATATTTAACTATTACTAATGCCATAAGGCCTTCTTTATCTACATACTTATAAATGATTTCTGTGTTGATCGCATTTGTTTTCCATAAAATTGTTACCCCTCTTGTCTTCGTCTTATAAGTGGATTGCACCAATATCATATATTACTTAGGATTCCATTTGTGATTGTCATTTGTTTTGAAATTAGTTTCTTGAAGGAAGACAATTTGTGCTTTGTTCAGTTTTAAATATTTCAATAGATTTGATCTCTTGCTAGGATTGTTTAAACCATTGGTATTTAAAGATAAAGTTAAATCCATCTTAGGTTATTTAGACTATGTATTTTTTGTTTTATTGTGACTAATAAACATTTTCCTCTGATAACTATAAAGTAGATGTTTGAGCTTTTAAAGGAAATTATCAGTTTTAGACTGAGTGCTTACTAATAAAGTAAAGTTTTGGTCAGGCATACTAAAAATGTTTTTGTGAAATAAATTTAAATTAATAAATGTTAAAACAAAGATCGGCACTAGCCATGGAATGAAAATCATTCCTAATCTGATAGATAAACCTAAGTTCATCAGACTATCACTCGTACCTTGACAATCCAGAACATTTGAGCTCCATAAATTGGATCAATGGAGAATATTTGCAATAGGAATAAGCAATATTTTTATTATTTTGAACAGATATAGTACTATTGTAGATAAACCAGAATTCTAATACAATATAAATATATACTTATTGCATAAGCAATTAATATATACATGAACGATAGATTACATAGTCAAGTAGGATGCATCAATATATAAAACTTCAGTAAAAGATTATAGCACACAGTTATTGAACATTCACCCTTATTGAGGAAGTCTTTCAAAGCTTTTTACTCAATACAAATAGATGGTAATATTTATACATATTTATAATACTGTATTTTACTGAATATTTCAGAAATTATATTTCATCGTTTGCCAGCATTTAAGTAATGTTTGTTGCTAACTTAAAGCATCAAGTTTGTTTTATGTGAACATAGAAAGTTAGTGCATTTTATTTATTACTGCATCTCCCTCCCCATTTCCTACACACAAGGATTTTCATATCTGTCATTTCTTATTATAAAATGAGAAAATTATAGGTTAAAAACACATTAATTTATTGTGATTAATGATTACAAGTTCCATTTTCATATTCATAAATTGCCATTTGATGGCATATACTGAAAGTTTTTAGATTTAAATGGCAACATTCTATTTTGTATAATCAAAAGTTAAACAGTGATTATTGTCAATTTAATACTATTTGTTCAGAATATGATTGTTACATTCTGGCACATTACTAGTTCAGGTTTCTATTGTTTCCCTTGAACAACTTTTTCAGTTTGATGTCATGTATAAAACATTAGTTACGTTGGTAACAGCTTAAGTATTATATATAGTCAAGATGGGTTACAAACCACAATTCAAATTAAAGCAATTATATGACTTGTTATGCACATTTACTTATGAGAAAACCATCATGTTCCTCCTTGATGTTCAATACAGTGCATGTCATTTATGACAAGTTAAAACAGTAGTATTATTATACACAAGCCCATGTTATTAAACTGAGTATCTGTTGTCAATTTAATACTATTTGTTCAGAATATGACTGTTACATTCTGTGACATTTCAAGTTCAGGCTTCTATTGTTTCTCTTGAACAACTGTCAGTTTCATGTCATGTATAAAACATTAGTTACCTTGGTAACCGCTTAAGTATTATGTATGGTCAAGATGGGTTGCAAAAACTACAATTCAAGTTAAAGCAATTACATGACTTGTTATGCATATTTACTTATATATATATATATATATATATATATATATAAAATCAACCTGCTTCTCCTTGATGTTCAATGTAGTGTGTCATTTATGATGTTAAGACAGTAGTGTTATTATACACAAGCCCATGTTATTAAATCCTGTCTAATACCTAAATTCAGCAGATTGCTTCATCTTGTATAACGATTATATATTTTATGTCTAGATTTACTAAAACCATACATTACATAATTAGTGTTTTCTTTTTGGCTGTTGCTTAGTTAAGAGACCACAAGCTGTAATGCTTATTCTTATTATTAGCTCCTTCCAAGCATGTTTATACAGTCCATAGACTTTAAATTATGAGACCCTTCTTATTTGTTACAAGTATATTTCCATCCTTACATACACACATATCAGTACTTAAAGCATGGGCAACAATACCCATCCAGTTAAGCCAGAATACCATTCACTAGTTCATGCATTTCCAGATGGTCCTTAAAATATCCAAACCAATAAATTTGTCCAGTTCCATTTTACCAGCCTATTCCATGCAGTGGCCACTGCCAGTGAACCACTCAACATACCTTCCATTCCCACAGATATTTCCATGAAGGAAATCTGATGACTCTAGCACTTCCCAGCAACCCCAAACACCCCTAGAATCAGCTATCCCCATATGTCCAACACGTCTGGGCAAGCTCACCTCCCAGACCACTGCAAAGGGTACTGCACAAGACCAAGTGCTCTCAGTCTTTCACAATAACTCTGACTTCCACTCTTATGCAAGTCCTTAATGTGTTTGGACCAAAATACATTTTAAACAAATTGTGCTTTTTTTTAAAAAATCAAGAATCAACTTAATGAGCTAAACAAAGTGTTGGGAGACCATCAATATGTGTACATATGGTTTAAAACAGCCCCTCTATTATATATATAATATATATATATATATATATATATATATATATATATATATATATATATATATATACACATATATTTTTTAAAACCAAAAACTTCATTGCAGAGAATCATCTCGGAGGCTTCTCAGAGCAGTTAAGCATTATCGTCACTCTGCCTCCATTACCATAGCAACCTGGAAATGTCTGTTTCTGTTGTGTCTGTGTACTGGATACCAGAGGCTCACGATGCACCTGAAGCAAAGCTTCACTTCACTGCAACTTCAAGCCCAAATTCCCTCCTTTTCAGCGAGGCAGCAGCCAGAAAGAACTGAGAGCAAACAGATCAAAACTAAATCCTCCCAACAAGCCACCACAAGAGAATACATTTTTCCAGCCTTCCCACCTCTCACTCAGCAGATGTATAAGCAAACTATTTTCTGCCAAAATATCCCAAATCAGTTTTATCCACCCCCTTTCCCTGGATTCAGGTTAAAACACCAAATGTCTCTTCCCAATACAAAAGCATCAGTAAACCTCGATCACAAGCTGCAACCCACCCCCAGAGACGAAAACTGCAACATACTACAGCTGCCAGACAGCTGCATATACACACACCATGTCAGGCTTAATCAAACAGCTCTCAAAGCTATGATACCTGCCATAATGGATATTAACCATGTTTAGACAGAATAATGACATTTGTACTAGATGCCAGACACATTTGCATCCACACACACCATATCAGGCTTGATCAGCACTCGTAGCTGTGATACCTGCCATAACTGATATTAACTATATTTAGACAGAAAGATGACATTTGTACTAAGCGCATGCTATTATTTAACCAGGATATACATGACATTTATAAATCATACTTTAGCTGAAGAAGGCATTAGTCTCCATGACAGCATTGTTTTCAAAACACTCTACTGTTACTGCTATTATATATTATGTCAATTTGTTACATTCGAGTCTGAACTCTGATGAATGGTACCTTGTTGAATTATTTACTTAAATTGTTAGAAGTAAAGTCAATGAAAAATGAAGATAAGCATTCATTGAGTTCAAGTAGGGGAATAGAAACTTCTGTGTTTGTATTGTATGTTGCTTTGTTTGGCTTGTATATAATGTAAATAGTAACCCATCTTGACCTACCTTTGTTTGTGAATTATTGGACACTCTGAACATTCTGAATAAATCAATACTGTTTCTCAATTGTTACCTCCTTTAGTTTTAAATAAAAACAGATAAGTGATGTACCATAGCAGTTGATAGTTTGAGAGATGTAGTTATAAGAGTTAGTTTTTTGGGACAGCTATCTTGGAATCAGTTTTTTGTTTATTCTTTCTAGCATCAGTCCAATAAGTGTTTCCTTTTATTCTTTTAAGAGTAGGGGCCATCCATTCCATTTCTTCTGGGATAGACACTATGTTGTTTTTGATGAATATAGCAGTTTCTTACAAAAGTCATTAAAGGTTCTCATCTCATTTTCAAAAAGTATTTTTATCTTGGCTGGAAAGGCCAGCTGTGCTTCAATGTCGTTTTATTTCAACAATTTTATTATTTGCCAGACTTTATTCCTTTGTTCTAGTATTTTGGAAGAATAATTATCGTGAAACCTTATCAGGCTTTGATTGTATTTTAAGGGTGATTTTCTCCAAGCAGATTTTAATATTAGTTCTTTGTCCAGAAATGAAAAATTGTATAACTATGGATCTAGGTGGAGTATTTGTCGAGTTAGAAGTAAGTTTCCGCAGTGCTCTATGTGCCCTTTTAATTCCAAATGAAAGTCTCTCAAGTCTAAAAATTCAGGAATCCATGTTGAGAATGAAATAATGTCTTCTCCTTCAGTGTTTTCAGTCAGACCAAAGATGCTTAAATGTTGTTACTCCTTTCCCTGTTTTCTAAGTCATCTATTTTGTTAAGCATATTCTGTTTAAGCAGAAATTACTTTTGGAATTCTTCCTCTTTGAGACTCCCTTCAATGTCATGTAGAGAAGTCTCTATATTTATTTTTGTATGGTGTTGCTGTAATAATTCCTTAAGAGTATCTGTTGTTTTTGAGTATTTAATTTGAGGTTTTCCAAGTCATTTTTAAAGCTATCCATCTTCAAAGATAGTTCCTGTAAGGTAGATGTCATTAATTGCAGTTCTTTTTTCAAAGTAGCATCTGGATGAGAATTCCTTGAGTTGTTCACATTCAGTGACTCAATTTATCTCCATGTTACTTGACAGGAATATTTTTGTACATCTCCACCAGCATTTATATTTATGTAGTTTCATGGTTTATAGATTTCTGACATTTTAAACTTTAAAATAAAATTTTCCTATATTATTATACTAGTTTATGGAGCTCTCAAAATTCACTGCTGTTAGTTGGCCATCTAGGCTCTGCCCCCTCCAAATAATTACTTTTTTGACCCTGTATCATAAGGCATCTTTTCTTGTCCACTAGGCATTAATTTCTAGCAAGAATGCTGGTGGTATCAATTCATCCTCACTTCCTAAAATGCTACCTTACAATTCATTTACAATGACAAATTTCTATAGTCCAGACTAAATCCACACTTACGGTCTCCTTTTCTATTCATACCATGCAAACCTCTCTCCCTAGAGTTACTTCTACTTCAGGCATACTTCTCCAATCACATCTTCAACTCATTTAGGTAGAATCCTTTTTATGTTTAGAACCATTTATTTACTTTGTCTCCTGGGCTAATTACATTCTTCCCTTTTGTTGGTCAAGACCATGAATGCCAGCATATAACAATTCTCCCATTCGTTTGCAAATGCCCTTAAAACTGGTAAACTAAACACCTTTTCTTATACCACAGGCCACTGCATTCTTGCTAATGCCCGACACTGGATTTTATCCCTGACATTAATACCACCAGTGCCCCATTTGAATCCTCAAACCATCAAATTAATATGGACCAAAGCTTTCTTGTATGTGCTCTTCTTTACAATGATTACAAAGGTCCTCTGCCAAGTGAAAAGAAGCTTAAAATCTATTATCTAATAATGCAAATCTCTTCTTTAAGATAGTACTAGTCTCAGACCAATAGTCAGGAACACGGACTTACGGTAGTCAAAAATAAATTCAAAGTTAAAAGAACAGATCCACGTGGGGTTAATGCCCCTAGTAAGAAGCACAACAAAATAATACTGGAAATAAATACCAGGAGCAATACAATGAAGGGCATAAAAACTTCAACTCCAAGTCACGTAGATCAAACTCATTTCAAAAAAGTCCACAGATATCAAAGTAGATAAAACGTGAGATCAGTTTGAGTGCACATAAAACTACGGTTAGCGCTTTCACTTCACAGCTTCATCAGACCAATAGTAAATGGTTTATACATCGTTTAAATAAAAATAAAAGCAGGAAATCATTAAGAAAGAAAATGAGCATTTAAAGGTAAATGCCTCATATTACACAGCGCTCAACATAGATCCTTCTAAAATACACATTGAATAAATAAGCACTGAAAAAATACACACTGTAAAAAATCACACAAGGTACCTACACTTTCACTTAAAAATAGTCATTATTTACATATAACATGTTAAAACCTATTCATGCTAATAAAATTACTACATGATCACTATGAAGCTTGTGTCAATAAAAAATACAACAGGTTGTAAAGCATATGCTGAAGCAACACCAGATCTATCTAGTTCAATGCCTCCTAGAAAGATTTATACAACACATACAACCACAAGAACACTAAATCTTAAAACATTAGGCATATATATATACACAACAAAGTGTACATGGAAGACCCAAAACATCTATCTCTCACTAAGTAACACCACTCACTTCTTCTATTCTGAACACATAGGTAAAACCAGTAAACACTAAACCTGAAAGACGCAAAATAAAAAATAAATGTACAAGATCCCTTCTTTTGATTATAATCACTTCACTGCATGGTACAAGGGTGTATTCAAATACAATGTACAGTATATGCATAGGGGTACTGTAAAAAGTAAACAAAACCTATACTAACATATCAACATGTGTACAGTTATATGTTAAGTCTCCTCATCTTCAAATAGGGTTTAATGAGTATCTTCCCATTCAGACCTGGTGGCATATCAGAAATGAGTTTAATAATCCAATTGCTCTTCTTCGATTCTGTGAGATTGTAGATATCACCTCCTCGATGAGTACCATATAACCTCTCAACAATCCTGAACTTGAAGGAATGGTCAACATTGGTCCCAAAAATTGGTGTCCCACTA
>NC_056732.1:1265511175-1265549486 GCF_019279795.1 Protopterus annectens | reverse complement strand
CGGGCCCTATAATTTTTTATTATTATTAATGAACAGACAAAAGGAAAGGACTAGGAGACAGGTAGGAAAGAAGGACAGAATATGCTATAGTTGGGAGACTGGGAATTAGGAATTATATTAGGAAGGTAAATGGAAAATAAAAGTAACAGTTAAATGGAGATAGTGGACAGCCAGCATGGAGTGAATTTAGGAGAAAAAAAATGAACAGAACTTATATAAGATGGGGCAGAAATTTATAAAGACAAGCTAGAAGAGTAGAAGATTTACTAGTTAGGTCAAGTAACCCTAATATTGCAATAGCATTTTTTTTTATATATTATTTATTTAACATTTGTTGACGGGCAAAGTCCAACTAGGACAGAGCCTATTTTCAGTGGAGGCTGGAGAAAAATGCTCCAGATGCATGTCTTTGGAATGTGGGAAGAAACCAGAGTACCTGGAGGAAACTCACACGAACGCAGGGAAGACATGTAGATTCAGCACAGAAGGCACCCCAGCCAAGAATCAAACCAGAGAACCTATTGCTGTGAGGCAACATTGACTGCTGCACCACTCACCCAGACCATTTATTGGCCAAGTGAATGGAGCAAGTTTATTCAACTGTGTTACTGTATAAACTCCATAGTTTGAGCCTACCTGAGGGTAAATGGTTTGACCTGCAATAAGGTGGCACCTCTGTAATTAAGTAATGCTGAGAGTCTGAGAATACTATATTCAGTATCTCCCACATTGGGAATTTTTACTAGCTGTATAATAGCCTAGAGAAGCTTATAGTAAAAGTAAGAACATATGCCCACAGAAAAAAAAAAACATGCAGTCCTATGAGATAGTTTTACTTTTATGTGGTGGTTGTCAGACGTTTAGTTAGTACATGAAAATATAAAAGGCAGGGAAATCAGCTCAATTTGGTTAGTTGACAGTAAAAGCCCTGATCCTAAATGGCATAAGCCTTTTTTACAGATTTAGTATAACAAGTCAAACCCAGAGTTAATTGTTCAAGTTAACCCAGCTATACAGATTTCACTGCTTAAAATGTTTAGGTGATCCACTGAGAGGTCTGCAATAAGTAAGAGGCCTGTGTGTACATAAAACAGCATGCATTTGGTTTTGTGGGTGTTGAGATATAAACCCAAGTTAATCAGATTTTAACACAGCTCAACAGATACAAAAGTACAGCCAGCTCATCTACAAAATAGATCAACTCCGTGGCATCAAATCCATGTACAGGGTTACCCTGGCAGTATACCGAAATGTTTCAATATTTTTCACAAAGAAGGAAACTTATCTTCTTCCTAAAAATTGATTAGAACAAACCAGGAAGTGTGCAACAAGAAATAAGCAACCAGTGCACAATTCAAGTTGGAGTCTGCTCTTCGATATTATATTGACAAAACAGGAAATTGAAACTGCTTCAGAATTTGGGAAGAAAAGGGGCATGGCTATGTGGGATGCAATGAGAACTATATCCCAACAAAAAGGAAAAAAAAACATTTTTGATTTTTTTTTTTTTTATTTCTGTTACTGTAGTAAACATATATCTTGTATCAAAGTCTTACTGTGATTTCTGATGCAGTTCTGACCACCAGCATGCATTTGACTCAAACTTATCTTAAAGGGACAACGGTAAGGACCGACAGAAAATTGGAACCACACCATTCAACTGCAGAATCCAGGGAAATTTAAGTAGATTTTAGTCCAGTCCAGACTGTACTTGAGGTTAAAATGTATGGATAGCAAATCTCAAGGCTTCTGGAAAAGCAGTGATGTTTTCAGGGGTTTTGGATCATTACAGCAAATAAACAAATTGTCACAGACTGTGCTGATCAGGCTATATACTATAGTATTTGTCAGATGAAAATACAAGGCTCTAGTGATACGATTAACTCAGTGAATCCAGGCAACTGTGAGGAGAGTTGAACAAAACAGGTCCTGAAGAAAACTTGCAAACATGGAAGATTTACAGCACTGGAAGTTTATTTTTAATGTTGTATTCGATCTGCAACATAGTCTTCAGTGTTATGTGACTTTGTTCAAAATGGAGCCCTTTTCTTTATTGCCATTAAAGATTTACATTATTTACATTCTAAACAATACATTACACCCTTTCACATTTTGTAAATCTTGAAAACAAGGTATTCATTGAATCCTTATAGTGCTTTTACTTGTCCCTGTATAATTATGCAAGTCTACTTCCCATGGCATACATTGCCTTTATTATAGGCAGAATTCACAATTTCACTTATTTCAAAACACCAGTACTATTCCTTACTGGATACAAAAGCCTGACGCATCATTTGACAGTCATGGATCATCTACATAATTTCTAAATGAGTTCTTTGCCAACTACCCTTCAATAAACTGGGGTACCTCTACTTGCAATGTATGACAAATTCCTAGACTAAAGTAATTCGCTTCAGCTGTTAGGAATTCAATGCCCATTTCAAAATATGGGTAGAGCTAGCAATCCCTACCAGAAAAAGTATTGCGGGAAACTCGAAACACAAACCACCTTGGGGGCCTACTGCCTTAAACTATATAACAGATTGAAACTCTAAAGAAGAGGTTTTGGATCTGCTAAATAATTTAAAGATATCAAAAGCTCAAAAGAAAACAAAAATGAACACTATGAGGTCCACTAAAGAAGCCCATGAACTTAGGCTGGCCTCTGAAGCCAAAGATAATTATAATTCTTTAGCTATGTTAGAAACCTAAAAAATGCAATACCCTACATTGCTCTGAGCTTATTTCATAAAGATGCCTCCTATCCTGATCCAATAGACGTTGCTAATATCTTTGCAAACAAGTTTTTTGTACAATGTACTCCATGAGACTTTCTGTTCAGTGTCCTACAAATATCTGAATCTAACTCCCAGTTATCTCCAGTGACCATTTAGGTTCTGATGAGTGGTGCATACCACCATAAGGATAACTTTGTAACTGATCCAGGTAATTACATCCATATTAGCATTACAATCCTCATCTGCAAAGCCATAGAGCATATTATAACTAATCTCAAGTTGCAATAGTCTTATTAGACTTTACCTTCATCAGTTTAGCTTTGTGAAATGCAGATCCAGTCTAACCCAATAAATTTTCCACAAAAGGGTTATGGAGGCTGTAGATGGTGACTATGCAGTAAACACATCTTCACCTGGCAAAGACAGTCATCTCCACTACATGCTGGCATCATACCAAACATTAATGCTTTAAAAAACAATCCATATATGGTTAGATATGGTATAAGCAAACTAGCTGTAACACAGAACCCACACAGTGTAGGTAATCAGTTCAGAAGGTATGAACGTGACTAGCGGTGTCCTTCAAGACTGTGCTAGGACCTGTCCTCTTTGGCATTTACTTCTCAGATCTCTACACAAACACCTCTGGCTAGCAAAGTCTGTAGTTGTTAAGACACCCAAAACATTCCAGGTGGAACTCTCTAGTAAAAGTTTCTCTGTACTAAAAAAGGGGTTGAAACTAAATACAAAAAAATGGAGTATCATCACTTTTGTTAGGCAACCCCTGCCCTCATAATACTGTATAAACACATTACTACAAAACAAAAATGTAATCAGGCACCTAGGTACTTGGGTTGTTAGCTTCCTCTCTTTTGATCATTGCATAACAATGACTGTACAAGAAATCCTTTTATTTAGCCCAGTTAACTGCCAGAGGGATATGGACAGCACAGTGGTAGCGTGGTTGCCTCACAGCAGTCGATTTTTAGTTGGAGTAGACATGTCCTCCCTGCATTCATGTGGGTTTCCTCCGGGTGCTCTGGTTTCCTCCCACTTTCAAAGACATGCATTTGGAGCATTTCGCCCTGGGTCTCCGTTGAAAATTAGCTACGCTCCCTTTCCCAGTTAAAAAATGTAAAATTAAAATTAACTTAAAATTAAATTACTTTCCAATAATTGGGCCAATTTACAAGTACAATGTACTCAACAGTTGGAAAGAGAAAAAAAAAACAGTCCCTGATCTACCAAGAGAGAGGCTGGAAGAACTAACCCTTTATTCAGTGTCTTATACACTTGAGTGGAGATTTCTTTTACTGTGTCATTAGGGACCAGATTATCATGGATCTCCTGTTTCTTTGTAAATCTAATATCTCTACCAGTGCTAGAACCAGGATCCAAGTCTTTACCAACAGATAAATAAAACAAATTGGAAGGCCATACTTTCCAGACATGTTAAGCAATGCCACTATCATTCATTAAATATAGATAACTGTATGGATATTCATAGATTTACTCTGGAATTGACTGGTGTGGCCTACTTGGAGAAAGGAGGACCTGTCCTAGGGACGGTACTAGCAAGACGTGAATAGCCATGGGAGTTAGTAGCCATGTCATATCTCTGATCAATTACATCCCTTTACCACTACAATCTCTATAGTTTACCCATATATGCCTCCCACGTACCGTACATACACCACCAGCTTATGCCACTTCTCACACCTAGTTTCAATAACCTTTTCTTTTAATTACTGCTGCTCTATATCCCTTTACTTACAATATGCTGCTCCTAACTTCTCCCACAAGACTAATGTAAAGGAGAACTCCAAACAAAAACTGACAATGTGTTTTTCAGCATTCCTTGAACTTTTCTGCATTACTGTCTCTGTATCAAAGTAAGCAGTTCTAGTTTTATGTTGCATCTTAAAATACCGTAAAAAAGGGCTGCCATGGGTAACACGATTTGGTTTTATAGTTGATGCCTTTGCATTCTTGATGTCATTTTAGACTTGACAGGCAGGTGAGGATCATTTACTGTGGTTTTCTGTCTCAACAGCTTACAACAGTACTGTGATTACCTGCTTTTGACTGTCTGCATCAATCTGCAGTTTTTTTTTTTTTTGTTTTTTTTTTTTATTACTTGGCTCCTTTGGATTTTCATTAGTGGTCATTTCTGCTATAGCAATTTAAGGAATGTTTGAATGACAGGCATGGAAAAGTAGCAGAGTTAATTGTCCTTTTCAAAGTAACAACTGTAGTTCAGTGTTGAAGTGTGAGAAATCTTTCCATTGTAATTGATAGGCGTTACATGGGCCAAGATGGTTTGAATTCTTTCACAAACTAATATTATAGCTAGAATTAGAGTATCTGATGATAACTCACTCAAGCCTGAAACTGTTTTGTATGCATCAATGTTCAAACCCATGCCTCCTTATAGCTTCTACAACTTTTTGGGACCTGACTTCTTTAAGTGAATTACCAGATAATAATAGGCAGTATAAGAAAAGACAATGAGTTAACAAAATTACACTAATAATATTGTTAGTCTAGGATGCCCAGCAGTAGACTAATTTTGTTTACCAGTTATTCATATTTATGTCCATACTTTCATAACTGACAGACCTACATTTTATTGAGGTATATGGTGAGAAACACCAGTGTGGGAAATGGGACAATTCACTAAAAATGCCAGTTTATATCACACTACTTGAAATATTTATTTTTATTTAATTTATTTAACATTTGTTGACCGGGAAAGTCCGACTAGGTTCCACAGATCCTGTTTTCAGCGGAGGCCCGGGGAGAAATGCTCCAGAAGCATATCTTTAGAATGTGGGAGGAAACCCACGCGAATGCAGGGAGAACATGCAAACTCCACACAGAAGGCACCCCAGCCAAGAATCGAACCGGAGAACCTCTTGCTGTGAGGCAACAGCATTAACCGCTGCACCACTGTGCTGCCCATATTGCTAGTTGTTAGTAATTATGAAAATATGCAATATTCCATATCTACTTAATACTTTAAAAAACTTACTGAATTACAAAACTGTAGCCTGACATTAAGTGAAACCTTAGCTGTTGAAGAAAATGGTAATATGTCTTTAAGCTGCACATCTTGAGAGATATCCAGTATTTGTATTGCTAGTTACACAATTAAATGTATGTTTTCATATTTTTGTAAATATCTCAAACTTGTGAAAGCTTATGTTTAGTTAAGAATGTTCCAACAATAGTTGTCTAGATTGAATGTTTGTGAAAGTTTAGAAAAAAGGTTATTTGGGATTTCTGTTATAATACATTACAGTATTTATGGAAAAGATTATGAATGCACTGACTTATCACTAAAAAGAATACATATTAACATTGCTATCTGTACAGTTTTAATAGCTTCTACTGTTCACAAAATATTTACATTCATCTTAATTTTTCAGAAAATGGTCTGTAATGCAAGCTGTGTTGTATGCCGCTAGTGGTATAAAATTCCATACCACATAGGTGTTAAGTTAGTCTTCCTTTCCCAGCTCAGTGATTTAACTCAATGAAACGCTGTATGCAATGCAAAAATGATGCAACACACCAGAAGAAACATGCACTTTTACAGATAGGGTTGCCACCTTTCGTCATTGCTAAAACCGGAGTAAAGCCACACCCCTCGTGTCACCAGTAACTCCACCCCCTCACCCACGCACATCTCGCCCATTTGTGATGTCACAATGACATCTGGCAGGAAACGCCCTCTTTTTCCATTCCTGTTGCCTGCTTTTGGCTGATTTACTATGCTTTTCTGTAAAAAAAAAGCATAGTAAATCAGCCGATTTACAAACTCAGATAGTCAGTTTCCTTTTTGAAACAGAATACCAGAGTTTGTACAGTGTTTTCCATACTACCAGAGAATCGGTTTGATTTCTGGATAGTCCGGAAAGAAATCGGAGGGTTGGCAACCCTATTTACAGAAAATACAGTGTAGAAAAATGCAAACTCAAATACTGATAGAAAATAAGACCAAGATGAAAATGTTTTTTTCTTTGTGGCAAACAGACTGATTAAAGGAAACGACAACTAATTTGTAAACAGATAGACTAAATGCAAGTTTTTTTTTTCATCTGAAAAATCTGAAAGCTTTGCTTTTGTGCAGACTCCAAGGCTACATTATCACATGTGTGATGCTGGCAATCTATGACTGATCAGGCACATTTAAATGCCATTGTTTAAGAACCACTGTTTTCTTAATGGCTCTGTGGTTGGTTGTAATATGTCATCTAGCCTACTCTGCCAGTGTTAGTAGCCTTTATGATATAACAGATTAAACAAATGAATTTATTAAACAGTGCTTTTTCCTGTTTGTGACAACTGTAATGCTGAATTATAGGGAAGGAAAATCTTTTTGGAAAGAAAAAAAAATTGACATTTGGGTGGAGTTCTCCTTTAACAAAAGAAACCCAGGTTCTGGTCTCATTACACTATTGCAACATTCAGCTGAAAACTCACCACAATACCTCTAACACCATCTCCTACATGTATTATATACCATCTCTGCAAGTGTAAACCTCACTTGTGACAGGACCCTCATATTTAATAGACTTTCTCTTTGTACATAATTTCATGCACAGTGAAACTTCATTTGACTTGAATCTATCATGAGTGGCTTCAAATACAACTTCAAATCATTCACCCATCAAGATAATAAACAGGGTGCAAGACCACCTGCTTTATTATTCTATTCCTTAAATGCATTGAACATTACTGATTTTCAGCAAACTCATTTCACATTGCCCATCAGTCACTTTCTCTATGATGCACCCAACAGGGCAAGGTAATTACTATTCTATACCCTAAATAATACAGGGTTGTAAAGAAAGAATCATCCTATCAGGACCAGTAATATCTAATTTTATCAGGTTTGTCAATGAAACATGTCAGGCTAATGGGCCTTTAATTCCTGGGGTCAGGAGTAGGGCCACCATTATGGGGTGGCATCAATTGCTGTGCGACAGATCTTGGAGACAAAAAAAACAGTTTAAGAAGGGTCTTTGCCATGGCTTGTTTAATATACTGTGTATTAAATAACCAGGTATATTGTTGGGTCCCAAAGGAGAAAGTATTGTTGGTCTTGGAAGGTACTTGCAGTCCATGTTCTTTAGTGATTATTGGGTATTTTAGTGATTCAAGGATATGTGAACCTTGGATGGCCATCTCTGGGATAACATTTGAACTGAACAGATTCGTTAGTATATTGGCAAGGTCTACTGGATCAGAATAGGTGGTGCCATTTTGAAAATTTTCAGGATACTGTTTGCAGTTTCTTAGTTTACTAACCTAGCTAAAGGAGGATTTGTACTTGTTTTTGGTTCCAGATGGTAACATTAATTCACAGGGTGCTTTAGTAGACATAGTATTTTTCAAATTTAATATTTCCAATAACTCGGATATGAAAGTTTTTATCTACTGTACCCTTTAAGGGGTTTATGTTGGTGGATCAGAGTGGATTACTTTAAATTTCCCATTATATTTAGATTTGCTTGGATCTGCTAGTTCTATACATTTATCTAGGTGGGCATAGGACTCCTTTGTGAAGCTACCTGCTGGTGCAACATTGAGGCTAATGCTGCTGCAACTGAAACTATGAAATTTTGTTATAGAATTTGAGGAAGTTAGTACAAATTAAATCCTTCAATACTAAGAGTTTGGTTTTGGGGGGGTAGCAATTTTTGAGGGTGAAAGTCGCAAGCTTATAATCAGACATTGAAAGTAGATGCCAGGGGAATAGTGCGTGGTGAAGGTATAAATGCAAGGGCAAGGTCTAGAATATTATGTCCTGTAGTGGATTCTTTAAAAATCTGGCTGAGTGAGTTTTTGCTTATGAAGAATTTATGGGCATATCCTGCATTGAAGGTATAGTTTATTGAGAGGTAGCTAAAAGTTCTTTTTGCACAGAGGCATTTAGCAAAATTGCTTCTAGATTAGTTGGCGATGTTTTACAACAGTACCCCCAATGTGCAGTAGCAAGGCCCACCCAAGACCCAGCACTAGATGATTTTTTTCAATATCATTGAATAAACATGCTGATGCTTTGTTTACCCGGGATTGTCAGCATGTGGAAAAGATACATAATCAGTTATGCATTCCCAAAGGTGGAGGATAGGGCACATATGAAAAACATCTGTGGAGAACAAAGTTTGAAGCTTAGACTCCATACAGGCCAGAGCTCTCAACCAAACAGGGACAAACCTCAACAGAATCAGGGACAAATTCAGAAGTAATCAGGAACAATCACTTTAAGGTACAACAGATTTAGACCCTTATTGACTTATTTGTGCTGATTGTATTCTGAACACTAAGGACCACTGGATTGCCTTAACACCTTCAGAGGGGAAGTTTGTTAGCACAACACAGGCACACCTGCAGTGCTCTCCCAAATGGAAAATAGCATTTTTTGTAGCTTGACTGAAGTATTTCTTTCTTGCGACGACAGAAACAGTGGAAATTATCAAATAGTTTGCAAATACTGCAGCTGTCTGGCTGTTCGCCTTTCATTTCTACAATGAGGAATACTTACAATTTGTGTTTTCACACTTAAAAGGCATTCTTTTGATGAAGTAATAGATGTGTCACATCATTTTAACTGTTTCTTCACACCTAAAAAGCATTATGTTGCTGAATTAATATAGGCCACTTAAATATACCAAGTCCGAGATCGCACTACTTTGAGCCAGAGGGTAAACTACGGATTAGACTATGAATATTCTTGAAATCACTGGCAAGTCAGTCATGCATTATTTGCAAAGTACATCACAGCCACTAGGCATGTCAATCACTCTAGCCATGCCCATTCCTGTGCAAAATGATCGTGGGGGTACTGTTGTAAAACATTGGCGATTGGTTTCGTAAACTGGAAGGCATTAATTTGAGGTTGAACAGATACATTTACAAACAAAACTTTGTTTTCCAGTTGTCATTTGAACTAAAACTACTTGAACTCTTGGCTTTAAATGGACAATGTTAACTTGTCAGTTCAGTAGGTATTGAAATTTGATTTACTACCAATTAACCTTCTCACTTGTACAACTATCCAATATGCACACTGTCTCAGCCAACCTGAGGTTAGCAGATTTTGCATACCATTTCCTCATTACTGGCAGCTTAACATTACAAGCCTCTTCTTTCTGGAAGAATTCTAAATTAGCCTTTTTGACATACTTTGCTTAGATACAAGCATTCAGTTAAAGACGCATCGATTCTGCAACTCACATTAAAGCCACTTTGTTGTACTTGGGGGAAGTTTCAACTTGCTTCTGTGAAAATGTATTCCAGTAGTACTCCAGTATTTGCAAGAACAAATCACACACACACACACACACACACACACACACACACACACACACACACACACACACACACACACACACACACACAGCCATTTGTTATGTACTAACTCTCATGGCTTTAGCATCAGTTGAAGCAGAAAGGCATTAATCTGGAACTTCGCCACTGCATAGTTATTGGCATTGTTCTTTCATGTCTTACAGGAATATAGGTACAAAAGAACTCTGCATGTATCTGAAAAACTAAAAGTGTTGCATTTTGATCTTGGTGGGGATGAGCAGTTTTTGTTACATTTAATGTCATTATTCAAACCTTACAGGACTCTACAACATAAGCAGAAAGGTATCTTCATAAACTATATTCCATAAAGCCAAGGCTACTGCTGTTAAATATTTGCATTAATTGATTATGGATGGTCACATTGTTTTAGATGACAAACAGATGACAAACATAACCCATTCCATCCTTCACTATAATCACTTAATTCATAGACTGCAAAACATGGAATAAATATCATTGAATGCCTCCCCATAGCATGAAACTGCACTCATTGCAAGCATTCCTTGCCCTGGAAGATGCTGACATTTGTGCAGTCACTGAAATCTGTCTCAAAGCTATGGAGAGCACCCCACCTTACCAGGTTACTCATCCTACCATACTTTCAGATTTCAAACGGAGGGCTACAAAGTCAAAGGAGGTGGAGTTTCAAAATTTATCAAATACATACACACCTCCAGGCTGGTCAAATGGTATGATATACAGGAGACACTCCGTGAAATTAACAAAACACCTATTCAAATCATAGCTAGCTACACAACCCCAACCATGACTCAGGACACCCACTCCACCTATCTGGACTTACTTGAATCCATCAAGATTCAACCCTTTACCCTGATCCTGGGCGACTATCTACCCAACCATAGAATGGAAGATCTATTCTATCCCAAACATGAATGCCAAGAGATTCCTCAACTTTGTCAATGCCAATGCATTGGATCAGCTGGTCGACACCCCTATGAGAGGTGAAAATATCTTGGACCTGGTCCTAACCAACATGAGTAACCACTGTAGTACCCCTACAGTGTCATCTTCCTTGGTAAGATCTGACCATAAAAGCGATCAGAAAGTCAGCATCTCCCCTGAACCCCCGGTCAGGTCCCAAAGCTAACTACAAACTCCTCAGAGCAGGTATAAGCAGCTTCACAACCACTGTCCCTTAAGTTGGAACTAGCACGAATGTCTAAGCCTACACCAAAAAACTATACTAGCACCTACATAGCTGTATGTAATCAGCGATACCTGACAGAACCAAATCGTCTTCCTCAGGGAAGAGTAAATCTGTCTGGTGGACAGCAGCAATAAAACTCTATAATAAAAGGAATAAATTGCTGCCCAGGACAAAGGAGGAGCAGGTGCCAAGTTGGAAGCAATCTCTCCTTTGTCTGACCTAGCAAATAAGGTCACTGGTGAAATCCTCGAAGGTTAACAGAGTTCAAATTGGCCACATCCAGCAAGGAAAATCACAAGGCCTTCTTCACATATGTCCACAATCTCAAAGGTAACACCCAAATCTGCTCCAAACTGGTGGTCAGCACCACCACATACACAAATTCTATAGATATAGCCAACCTCCTGGCAGACAGGTTCAGTGAAAACTTCACCCTTGCCTTCACACATCAGTAAAGCAGGACATCTCCAGCACCTGCCCCCCTCCCCTCATCACCAGGGAAAAGGTCCTTAAGGCCCTCTCAAAGGCAAAAAATACAGTCTCCATGGGACTGGATAACATCCCTGGCTGTATCCTACATAAACTCAGACCTTCAGCTCCATTACACACCCTATTCAACCAAAGCCTGAGCACCGGCTTCATCTCAGCTGAATGGAGGACAGCCATGTCATCCCTCTACACAAAGGTGGAGCATCCACAGACCCAGGCAATTATAGGCCCATCAGCCTAACTAGCCTTATCTGCAAGGCCATGGAATGCATTTATCATGGCCTTTATAAACAAGGACATTGGCAACCTCCAAATGCTTGACCCCACACAGTTTGGTTTTTCAAAGTGAGATCATGCCTGTTAAACTTGGTCAACTTCTTCTAAACAGTCACCAAAGCCATGGACGAGGGGAAGACTGTGCACACCACCTACCTTGACCTAGCCAAAGCCTTTGACACTATTCCCCACTCAGGCATAAGAGAAGAAATCTCCCAGCTAGGCATCAACCCGTATGTTACCAGATGGGTAGCTAACTGGCTCACTGATAGAACCCCCTCAGTCAAAGCAGGGGAAGCCACCTCTAGTAGTAGACCACTAATAAGCGGTGTACCCAAAAGATCGGTCTTGGCACCTCTACTGTTTGGAATATACTTTGAGGTGCAAGCCAAAACCAGTGGTCTGTTGCTGACCAAATCTGCAGATGACTGCAAACTGGACACTGCCTTAAATTCCCCTAGTGATATGAACATCCTCCAAGATGGCCTTACTCAAAGTAATGGACTGGTTCCAGAAGCATGGCCTCAAACTGAATGCCAAGAAATGCATCATTATCCCCTTTGGGGAAAATGGCATTCCCACTAATTATCACATCAATAACAATGTGATAAGCATGCAATCAGTCGTGAGGGGCTTGAGGTTGATAGCAACCTCACTTTTGACCACCACCATTGCCTCCATCGTAAGAAATGCTTTCTACATAGCCCTCCTCATAAATAAGGGTATTTCATCCAGAACAAGGTGGTCATAACATCCTTGTACTCCTCCCTTATCAGACCCATTATCGTGTACAATGCCCCCAGAGAGACCATAGAGGCTTCCTGATCAGGAAAATCCAGGGTCTTAAAAACCTATCCTATACAGATAGGCCTAAAGCCCTGTTCCTCTACTCAGTATCATACAGACTTGCTCAGAGGTGACCTGTATCTGGCATACAAGGCCATCTCAGACCCAGCCTTGATGGAGTTGCTGCATATCCGTAAGACAAACTCCACTCAAGCAACCCACATGCAAGGCCTTAACCTGGTTTGTGACATTAATAGAACTTGCTGGTGGGATAGATTTAAGCCTCAAAGACTCCTCCATCTATGGAATAGTCTCCCTCTCCATGTCAAGCAGAGCACCTCTCTAGCTCTCCAAGTGGAACCTGGATGACTGGATGGGAAATAGAAAATACACCTCTGGGATCCCACCTGTGTCCCTGCTGGACAGGGAAAACAGGTGCTGACTGAGGGAATATGGGTGAAATTCTTTGCTAGGCTTATAAGGGCATCTGGACCAATAGCCTAGTATCATCCTATGAACAATGCCCCCTTTGGTATGTACCTAACTAAACATATCCAACAGTTAGAATGTCTCCAGAGGTTAATCAGTGAAACAGTATGGGGCATAAGTAACATGTCCTATGCAGACTGCATCAAGGCCCTATACCTGTATAGTCTCCCACAGGCTGTTGAGGGGAGGATTATGCCTGGCATAGAAGTCATGGTCAGACCCTACCCAGACATCCTCCATATCTGCAAAACAAACAGCAACAGGATTACCCATTCTAAAGACTTAAACCTTGCCTGTGCTATAAATATCACCAGCTGGACAGACTGGTATGTATCCCAGAAAGGACTACTTCTCTGAACAGGCCAACCCATCCATGTGATGCAGAGCTCCTCCCTAATCCAATTCAAGTGCAACTTGGACAATTGGATGGGAAACAGGAAATTCATCCCCGGTTTGGCAACCTGTAAATGGTTTAATCTCATAGGCCCCTGTTTACACTTCAAGAGCATCAGAACTTGTCATTTGGGATGTATGGTTAGGCTTAAAAAGGCCCTTGTGGTAGGTAGCCTGGTAAACAACTATGAACCCATGTTGTTGGTGAGTCTTGATGCAGAGAAAGCAATGACAGAGTAAGCTGGAATTAGCAATGACAGAGTAAGCTGGAATTTTAGGAGTATGGCAATGGAAGCATTTCTGGGACAGTTCCAGGTTTTTTTTTCGGGATATAAAATTAATGCAGATAAAAGAAAGGTTATGGCTGTAAACTATGTACTCGCACACAAATTGATTCAGCACTACCCATTTATGGGGATATTTAGGAGTAATGGTTAAAATTAACCCAACTGTTAATGTGTGGGAAGAGACTAAGCAGAAAATAAAACAAAAACTGAGAAATTGGAAGCTTTTGCTTATGGGTATGGATAGCAAGATACAGGCAGTAAAATGATTTCAGTCTCTTTAGTTTTATACACAGGTCTGGCAGATATTTAATAAACAGTGGAGAAGTTGTGGATAGCAATTGATAAGGAGCTGAAGGATTTTATCTGGGAAGGAAGATGGCAAGAGTATAGTGGGATAAGATGATCCTTCCAACATTACTAGGAGACTTAGGATTACACAAGCAAAAAGCTAAAATTCAAAAAGAATGGGAATGATGATAAAGCAGGGCGGGAATTCAAGAAATAAGGAAAAAGTAGGATTTTGGATGCAAATCCTTAAGGAGAATAATAGTCGCACAGTAATATTATATTCATAAAGTATACCAGAAACTAAGTCAACATGGTAATGGTGAAATGAGAGCCTAATAAGGATGGCTGTAATTATGGGTACAGAATGGGCAACAGGGAGGTAGAATTTAATGGAGGAAGATGGCAAAAGAAGCAAGGTATTGGAGCAAATAATTAGAGGGGGACAGTAATAGACTGGAAGGAGGCAAACAAGACATTTGGACTGCAGGCTGGAGATTGATATCAGTCCCCGATAAGGAAGACAGCATAGGCAAAGAAAACGAGGTTTGGGGAATCCCAAGTGAAAGTCCTGCACCAACTGAGTTTTTAGTTAAATACAGATCAGAAGATGCTGTTAAAAGGGTTAATTAGGTTATATAAAAGGTATTGCACAGTAAGTATGGAAATCAAACAGGGAAGTCAGAAAAGACTGGGAAGAGAAATTAGAAAAGCAATTCACAAAGAAACAGTGGGAGGACATATGTATGGCTTCCTAATACATAAAGTTTAGAAGATGTAGGATTTTTATCATCTTTGATAACCCCCAGTACATTAAATTACAGCCATATCATATCGGATAGTCAGCCTATAAAGTTACATTCACAAAAGACACACCTTAGAGAAATTTAATGCTTACTATTTGTACATTGCATAGATAATTTGGAGGCCACTAAGCAAAGTGGCTAGTAAACAGAAATACAGTAAAGTCCCAATATGTGCAGAACTTTAAAATACATCCATCCCAGGACAAATGTATTAAACTTCTTGGATCAATTTAAGATGTAGTCCAACCAAATGATACAGGTTGCTGGTACCATCTAACTTTAAGAACTGTGCACATGCATAAAATGCTAGTTGGGACTGCTCTGGTTTAGGAACATCTGGCTATAATCTGTATACCAAAGGCATGATAATGTGTACATAAAAGTAATGGTTAGTAACAACATACCATAGATCGTCAAGAGTCGCAGAAAATCTTCAGAAACTGCTTTGCCAAGTACATTTAGTCTGTGCAGGGAAAAAAAAACTCCCAGTGTTACTTACCCATTTTATGGGTAATACCCTCAATGAGATCAGCCACCTGTTTGTGTCCAGAAGCAATCAAAGCTTTTTCACTGGCCAGTTTCTCCAGGCTGTCATTGATTGAAGAATCCAGTTGCTCATGGCCACTCTGCAGCTTTTCCTGCTGCAATACCAGTTCATTCTGACTATTCACCACCTTCTCAAGGGAAGCAGCAGTCAGCTCCTTCAGCTCTTCCTGTCCAGCCTACACAGCATAAAGGTACTGTAAGAGTCTGACAAGGGTGGTCAAAATCTCTAACAGCAGCACAGAACTCTTAACTCTGCAACAATACACACCTTTCCATGGATGGTTAGTACAGATCTGAACCAATGTTTAGATTAATGAGAAAAGTGGAAATGTCAGGGTCAGTCACAGTTCAACAGTAGACGTACAAATTTGGAGTAGACATTAATCCAATTTACAAATTTATGCTTCCTCTAAAATATTTTACAGCTTTCAAAAGCCGTTTATGTATGCAGCACATTGTATGATGCTGTCATGCTTCTTAAGGTAATAAACGGAAATATGGAGTTGGATTAATCTAGACCTGATTAGCAACTGTAGCAAAGGAGGAGGCGGCCTTCTTAAAGCTATACGTTTGTACTGAAAAGTGGCACAGTTGTAAACCATTAAAACAGGTGTAAATTATTACACTTTGTTGCAGAACATAGTTATGCAATACTAAATTACACAGAATTATCTAGAAAGCTACATTTATCTTTTTGCAAGATGTTCATAACCCAAGTCTTTACGGACACCATCACATCAGCAAAGCAAACGCCTGAATTAAGTTTATAAAACAGGAGACTAACAAGTACTTTTATTTACATTGCCCAAGGGTAGTAAAAACTCTAGCCATGAGAAAGGCATCCAGAAATGTCAGAATCAAGGCTCAGCAGCATTCTTTGGTTAGACAGCTGTCAAAGGAAGAAAATTTAGAACACTGATCACGTCTCTGCCCACTCATACAAGTAAACCCAATCAAAGATTAGCACTCTTTCAGTGTACATACATTCTGCACAAATGTGTGGTCCAGCGCATTTATGCAATGCCAATGATTTTGCTAAATGATGCATGCACTGCTTAGGTCAATGTGCATGTAGCACTGACATTTAATAACCTTCATGACAAGGATGGGTCTTAGCCCACAGCTTACAGAAGAGGCAACGTCTACAGTATTCATCAGACCTGCACCTGTTGAAAAGCCAATAGTCTAAAAAATTGCCAGACAACTGAAATTATACATCATGTAAAATACTGCATAGGTTCATAGGCAAGTACTAGGCTAGCTTCCCTTTCAGGCCATTTTAAGCCTAGCCATTTCCTTTGAGTTTACCTATCCCATTTGATGGTAGATTGGCCTTGGCCATCCCATGGTTGATAATTATATATTACCCCATATGAGGATAACTGAAATCAAACCATAGAGAATTTGAGGGAACCCATGTGTAGGATAAAGCATTTAGGAGCAGTCTCTGTCCATTAGTAGTGCAAGGTGCAGTACTGAGAAATTCTCTCTTGCCCATCCGTAGATCTAAGCTGTAATTTAATATGGACAGGGATGGGGAGTCTGTTCCAGAGCAGTGAGGTCCCTGTGAGATAATTGTCCCTCCAAACTGTTCTGTTAATGTTGCAGAAGAGGTTTAGATCCCTGAACCAAGTATTTTTGGTGCCATTTGACTTGCTGATGTGCAGTAGGACCATTGGTACAGAGTCAGAGGATATCTTGTATGCCAGACACAGGTCACCTCTTGGCAGTCTGTAGGATACCAAGCATAGTGTCATGCCTTTGAGGTGGCCCATGTTCACATTGTTTAGGGCCTTGTATCCTTTTAGTAACATCCCTGTGGGCATGCCAGTTGTTGCATGTGTTCAGACAGATACATGCCAAAGAGGGCATTATATTGTGATTGGCCTAATCAGAGCTTTGTAAGGGGGACAGTGATTTCTCTTGTGCTACACACAATTTCTTTAGCTGTATAATATAGTAAGATTTTCGTACAACAGTGGACACATGTTGGTTGAAGGTTAGTCACCATCCACACAACTTCCCATATCCTGAACAACTTGGTCAACTCTCAGGGGTACGTTGTCAATGTGATAGTTCTCCAGGGTAGAGGACTTCCCCAAAGAAACAATAATGCTTTTTTTGGTATCTAGTTTCATTCCATTATTCATGCAATAGTGATTTGTTTGGAGCAACTCTTCCTGCAGGATGGGCAAGTCATTTGGAGAGTCAATGACTGATCCTAACTTGCAGCCATCTGCAGACAAACAGCCAGAGCCCTTTGGCATTGGTTTTTACTCTAGAGAAGTAGATGCCAAATAGGAGTGGTCCAAGAACCAAACCTTGGGGGAACTCCACTGGTAACTAGTCTCTGTGGAGGACAATTCCCCTATTTTAATCTCCTGTATCCTATCTGCAATCCAGTTGCCAATCCACTGAGTGCTGTAGGGGTTTATTCAGCATTTCTACCATATTTGACAAGGGGACTGTATCAAAAGCCTTGGCTAGGTCAAGTTATGGGGTATGAGGCTCCTTGATTACTGTGCCAGTGGTGGGGCATCCCAAATGGTACTACAGATAATGGCCAAATACTGAGATAAACATAATTTCTGCCACAATTTATCCAGGATGAGTATTTGTATTTCCAATACTATAATTCGTCCCTGAATTTCCCCTAAACAATTCCCTGTTCTGAGCACCATCAGGGCCAGGGCTGGACCCAGCACTAGGAGACAAGACAGCGGTTTAAAGTCCACTGGCTTGGGGGGGGGATGTCAACACTGAAGTAAAAGTTTTTTTACTCACTCGGTGTTGTGGTGGGGCTGCGTGCATGTGTCTTAATGCTTTAGGATTTCATAGCTAATATAAATGGGAAGATGCACACAGAGCAGCTTGTGAGATTTGATTTCAGAATTTTTCAGATAAAGTAGTGGAGTGGAGCACTTTAAGTAGATGGGTATCAGCTCAGGAGGGAATGTGCGTATGTATGTGTAAGTGTAATGCCCTAGTTAGAGAGAGCAGTTTAGTTAACTTGCTCAGGCTCAAACCCTGTACCTTTGCTTCAAGAGACAAGAGCCTTAATCCTCTTCACCATTTACCAGACCCTTTGGTTACACTTAAGACACTGGAGCTGGTTAAATGTTCTTATGTGGGTACTTTGTCGTTTATTGGTCGATATGTTTGGTTTCATTGCTTAGTGGAAAAAATGTTCAAAACTACAAATTTAAAATACATTCTAATAAATGCTGTTGTATTTAACAAAAATATGTGAAACCAGGATGGTGAATCAAACACATGCATTTATACATAGTCCTAAAAATGTATGCAGGGGGCCCATGATCTGGAAATGGAGAGGGACCAAGGTACCCCTTAATCTGCCACCAGCAGGGTGCACTTCAGGGGAAGAAAAGTTTACTGTTGCTCATGTTTTCAATGTGCAACTGTTTTCTTTAGCAAATGGCCTTAGTACCTGTGCTATAAAAAATTTTAAAGCAGTAATAGTAGCACAGCAGGGAGCATACTCACCTTTTTGCAGAAAGCTGTGGGTTCTACGCCCACACCATGTGGATGGTCTGCTGACCCTGAAGTGCAATAAAAGGGGAGTGGCTGCTTTCCTTAGGGTCATCCTTTGTATGGGATATTAAACAGAGGCCCCATCTGTCTGCACTGGCGGGAGGTACTGAGAGCCACTTGAGGTATCAGAACATAGGGAAAGTTCCCGATACCAATTTTCTATAGCAGTATAAATACTATCAAGGGTCTCCCCTGAAAAGAGGCTACTAGCCTAATGGGACCTAACTAGGTCAAAGAATAAACTGAAAAATTTTAAATTAAATGTACAGCTCTATCTTCATTAAAAAAAACAGTACAAGTATGTCCGCTGACAGTTTTGAACAGTGCTTATTGTAATTGCTGAGACAGACAAGTAATAGGACACCAGAATGGCTGCAGGGAGTAGGACCCTAGCCCATTACTCTGCCTAGGACCACATCTGACCATGATCTGGCAGTGAGCATCATGCTGTAGTGATAGCAGAACTGAAATGCAACAAAAGTATATTCAATCTTTTACTACACAAGGCAATGCAAAGGCACTTACTGGAACCCCAGGTGAGGTCTGGCATGTTATGAACACTTGCATAACAGCTTGTAAATGCTTTGCATGCAAACCCGTAGGTAACTACACGTGGGTGTTGCATTATTCTGCCTCCCCATGCACTTCTCCTTCCCACATAAACTGTAACCCTGCAGACAACCTGCTACAACACTCATCTTCCCCCAACCAGTTTATTCAACAATGAAAATGATCATCAAAACCTAAGACACCTACATCATACAATGGCAAAAACCTTACAACCAGTGAAGCTGACAGGTTATGTTTTGCTATGCGTCTTTGTACATAACTTGGAAACAAGCTTACTTAATACCTCCATGTTAATATTCTTTAGACTTAAATGCACTTGCGGCTTTGGGATTAAACTCAAGGTTCTTGCCATTGCCAGTTTAGTTTGATTTTACCTTTAAATTTGCTGATCTGAGCATTTTCTCTTGTAACATCCATCTTCTTTTCAGTGCTTCTCTGTTATTAAAGGATCCTGTATTATGCTATTATTGCATAATATATGGGTTTTGTCAATGGTTAAGATGCTTACCTCACAGACGAGAGACAGGGTTTGATTCTCACCAAGGGAAATTGTCTAGGCTTAAAATGGTCCACAAGGGCAGCTAGTCTAGTACTTGCTTATGAACCTATAAAAAGACCCTTTACATCTAACATATGCTTACAAACCCAACAGTAAAACTCCATTTTCTCATTTATACCCCCAGAGTAAAATGCCTGATAGCACATGCCCCTACGCAATTAAAATACAGTGTATTAAAATGCAACTAGTTTACCTTAAGCACTTTCATGGCCTCCAACTGACTGGAGGCTGTGGTGACCAATGCATTGACTGTGTGCTCTGTCTGGCGCTTGAAGTGCAGCTGTCGTGTGGCATAGCATACAGATCGCGCTCTGTTGCTGACAATGTGATAAGCATTCCAGGTATCTGGGTCCATATCAGCAGTGCATTCCCCTAAAGTCTTAGGGAATAAAAGGGGTCAAAAATTGTGAATCAGTATTTCTTAAAAGATGGTGTTAAGTTGCAGATGTCAATCACAAACTGCAAGTTGCAGATGTTAGCCACAAACAGTAACTGCTTGCAAATTAGTTTATATCTGAGTAATTCACAAAATACACAGTTGTATATTTGGATAATGCACAACATGCCATTGTACATCATTCCTGGATTCTCAGAACAAGAGGGAGAGCTTTCTGAGGAAATGGTATTAAACAATAGCGCAATCCGCAAGTGTCATCTTATTATGAAATAATGACTATGTGGCTGATCTGAACACACTGTGGCATCATTACTACAAATCAGGAAATATATGGCTCATCGTGCATGATGGGTCTCTTGAATCTGCATTGCAACTAGTAATAAACCAGGGTCCTCAAACCACTTCATTGCATTTTAAAAATATGCTCACCCATTCCAACTACAACATTCAAATACAGAGTAGTCAACTGCTCATCTGTTTCAACCACATTGCAGTGAAATAAAAACTAGCAGTAAAATCATGGGTGTATTCTTGCATTATAAGCCTGAGCACTGAACATGCTTTTAAAAGTATAACAGCAATACACAGGGCATTTGAACTCAGAGTATGAAAGTGTAAACATTCCCTTTTGGTACAAAAAGTGCTAATGAATTAAATAATGCAAGTGTTAGAGACAAGAGACAAAATGCTTGCAACAGTGTTATGATCAACTTTAAGCATAGGAAGACTTGGCAAGGCCACTGCATATATTCAAAGGTGAAACAAAATGGATACACCTTAACTATAGGCTAAAAAGACTCGCATCAAATTTCTGACATATTGGTGTTTTCATGGTTAGAATGCACAGTGTTGGTACATGCAAGAAATGCACACTGAAAGGTCCCATCACTGGCTAAACGTTTCAACACTGAAAACTATGAAATTTATGAATTTGTATAAACCCATTATCCATGCAGGATTCTCCAAACAAAGTTCACTTCAGTGAGTGCTGTCATACATGCACAAAACAAAGCCACATTGGTCTCCATTTCTCACTCAGATGGGAGATTTGGATCCACCCAGTTAAATATCTGGGCAGACTAGGGACAACATTTGGATCACACTGCAAAAAGGGGATTGCTATGGCACCTGAACAGCAACAGCAGACTGAATCCTTATCTCCGATCAAGGCATTAGGAATAAGGAAACTTTTGTATGGGAAAAGGAACGTCTACATGTCGCAGAACTATAGTAAAACATGCAATTTCATGATGAGGTGGGCTATGTACCTGTGCTGGCTGAAAGTTGTCCCAAAACAGGATGGAAAAGAAACTTAGATTATTGGAAAACTTGACTCACTGACTGTAGATATGGAGCCATGGAGGCAGGAGATATCCATGCAAAATTAAACAAAGGGGGTGTATATTCTCTATTAATCCGAGTGACTTGGATGTCAAGTTATAGTAGCAAGAAAGCAAGCTAAACAAGCCAAGAGGTTTTGTGAACACTTTTACTGCAGTACAATTGAGATCATCTCCTGCACTGGTAACTACTTACCTTAAAGGAAGGTGTGGAAGGGTCAATTGCAGTTATCCAGGATTAGCTGCAATTTTACTAGCAGTAGCACAAGTTTATGAATAGAGTGCTTACAAGTGGCGAGTTAAATACAAACTATGGTAAAACATGGAATTTCATTGTGAAATGCCATGGTTATAAAACCACAGAATGCATGGTTAAACAAGCAGCAAAGAGGTTGTAGACTGCTGGCTTTAAAGTTAGTGGATGAAGACATTTCAGCTACTGTATCAAAACAGACTAGACATTTGCAGCTATGTGGAATATGTACTAGGAAGGGGCTGAGCAATCTAGCTGTACTATGGAAATTGTAAAATGGCTGTATTTTTCCAAATACCTGGATGTAGCCTTGTATTTCTACAACTGCTTTCACTGATGGGTAATGCACAAGTACAATCCATAAAAGTCAACAATATTTACACCAACATCCCATTACTGCTAGCCCAGGGTCTGTTAAAAAAAAAAAAAAAAAAAAAACAGTGCTGTTCAACTAAACTATGCTCCATATCAAGGTGGCCCGGCATGTGTGTTGGCCAAGGGCCCAGCAAGGATGTCCAGAGAACTGGTGGAGGAGCACTGCTCCTGTAAATCGTAGCACAGAGAACATTTGTGGAAAAGCACTGAAAAGATGCCTTGCCAGTGCCACTTCATGCAAGGATAGATGACATAAGATGAAGGTACTACCAGATGCAATATGAAGCATGAGAGATAATGAGTCTGCAGGACTCTTATGAGCTGCTGAAGAATGAAGACACCAGCATTTGAAATTAAATACAAGTGTCACTGGAATAGCACATGTTGGGACCTGATAAACTGTAGGACACTGATGGAGTGAAAGGGTGTTTTTAATTCCTCCTCCTCCCTGCATCCACTTGCTGGGATCCTCAATTTCCTTTTGTGCCCAGTCCTAGGTCATCATTCCTTACCAGAAACCTCAGGAAAGTCTCTTAAAGAACTTGCAGCATACCTTGCATTTGCCCTTAGGAGCGAGATGCTTAATTGGGACTGCATTTGCAGTGCAGGGAAGACTTCATGAATGCGGGTGGATCAAAACCCCTGGGAGAGGGAATGGCTAGTGCAGTAATGTCAGGATGTCATTGCCCCTCCCCATCAGTTCTGATAGGGTGCTAGTCTACTGGCCTTCTCCAGAAGGATACAGAAACAACCCTCCAGCCTTCAATCAGCATAAGAGAACAGGTCACTGGCCATTTCACCCTATCACTTCTCACAGCCAGCCCTACCAGCAGCCAGAGTCAGATTCTAAACACAGGTTACAGGTAACAGATATATGCTTTGCCTCTGTGCCATTATGCTGTTGTAGCTTTATTTTGATGTACATAGTGCTAGCAATTGGTGGTAGATTTGTCATTTAATGGAGATGCAAGAAAATATCTGTCTCATAAGGCAGTGCAAAGAGAACCTTTTAACACAACAGCAAGACAGACAACTTAACCAAGATACTATTAATAAGCCAAGATGGTCCGGGTCATACAGAGATGGGCACTCACCTACTGCAGGTGACTGAAGCACTTATGCCTATGTGTACCTTGCTATACATCACTTTAAGGAATAAGCTTTTTACTATTGCTGGGGTTAAAACAGCTGGTCCTGTTTATATGTGTGTTTCCTCTATACTAAGTATCCATGCTGGTAATCCAGAGGATGTCACATTATTTGTTTACCCCCTGAGAGGGGATATTAGAGTGGCTCAATCAGCCATTTGCTTTAGGTAGTACAGTTTAAGGAATGTTAGACAGTTATACTTGCTCCTTTAACTTTAGATATCTTGTAGTATACAACGGCGTCTGAGGTTTTGTGGAGTTTGCATGCAAGAAGAAATGGAAATGCTGCAGCTATTTTACCGAGAAGGTGCAGTTGTGTCTATTTGTTTTATTTTACATTTGACCGGGACAGTCCGACTGGATACATGTCCATTTTCAGCGGAGGCTCAGGGAAAAAAGCTCCAAGGTCAGCAATTAGATTATAAAATACAGTAATTACAATAGTTTACACATCTAAGCAAGCAGTTAAGTTTAAGATACAATATTTACAGAGGTTACATACATAGGCAACTTATAGAATGTTTCATGGTTAAAGAGAATCCTGAGAGTAGGTCAACATTAAGTAACACACGTCCGATAGAAAATATTATTAGCTCATATGGTAAAAGTTACAGATGCACTATATATATATATATATATATATATATATACAGTGGCTACATACCTAAACACATTTAGAGTTACAGTTAAACCAAGTTAAGGCCAGGATAGTACTACAGGGTAAGCTAAACTACTGCTGTTTTTGTTTCATTGTCAGGAAGAGTTAGTTAGGTTTGCTGCAATTGACATATTCAGTTTAGTGTCAAATGTTCAAGTCTAGTCTTGAGTTGACTCGGGAAGTTGAGCAAAGTAATTTTGGCTGGTTCCATGATCTGCCTACAGAGTTAACGAAAAGAGAGTCACCGGTGGATTTGTTAGTTTTGATAGTCTGGACTAGTAATTTATTAGAGGATCAAAGAGGTCAAGGATTGTGATAGGGGGTGATAATATATTTTAGAGCAGGAGTGTTATCTGGATTGTAAAGGATTTTATGGGCAATAATCATGAGGTTGTACTGGATCAAGCTGGGCAATTCTAGCCACCCAAGTTGGTTTAGGTGAGTACAATGATGAGTCCCCTATAAGGCAAGCCAGTGGCAAATCTGGCAATATGGTTATAGAAGATAGAGAGTTTATTAAGGACAGATTTGTTTAGATTGGAGAGTATCGGGGATTCATACAGAAGAGTTGAAAGTAGGTGAGTGAGCTATGGCACATCTCGCAGGAGAGGTTAAGAAGGCTTTTATCCTGTAAAGTGAGCCTAGTTTTATTATTGATGGTCTTTAATGGATTGATTAACATGCAAGTCGAATTTAAGATTAGTATCAACAATAACACCTTACAGTTTTGTAGAGTAGTCTGTGGTGATTATTGTGCCATTGTTGGATTTAATGGTAAAAGTGAATTCAACCTGTGTGTAGGGGAGAAAAGCAACAGCTTGTTTTATTTTGAGATTTAGGATTAGACAATGACCAGAAAGCCAGTTTTCAGCTGTTAAAGGTGGTTTGTGTAGCTGACCACATTTCATTTGGAGATGTGGCTGAGCAAATCAGGGTGGAGTCATCAGCATATTGGACACAGCTGACTTTAGGGATAGCAGAATAGAGGTCATTAATGAAGATAGAGAATAGAAGAGGCCCTAGTATGGATCCCTGGGGTACACAGAGTGGGTTGGATAGGAGTTTAGAAAGTTTGTTTTGCCAAAGGACAGCCTGCTGTCTATCATTCAGATAAGATTGGAGCCATTGAATGACTGTAGTATCTAGGCAGAAAGTTTTCAGGGTGTGGATTAGTAACTGACTATCCACCATATCAAATGCCTTGGAGAGATCCAAGAAGAGGGCAGAGGATATGTTATTGCGATTATAGTTTATGTTGTAATCTTGTCTTTAGGGTGTCTAGCATGCATGAGGGAGTAAAGACTGTTGCAGCACATTAGTGCCTTCCCAACTTGGTACATACCAATTTAAATTTTAGCTACTGCCATCAGGGTAAGCAATTTGAAAAAAAAGTTGGTCATTTAGATAACTGAGGTTAATGAATGCTTAGATTACTTGAGAAAGCTGCTGGAGAGTATTTTGAGTGGTCACTAATGAAATCTGGAGGTGAATGGGGATTATATTCACATGACTGTCAAGCAGTGCAAGTTTTTTATTTTGCAAGTTTGTAAATGGTAGTCATGGTCAAACTTTTATTCCTAACTTTTATGTTGCTACAGGCTCAAAAAAGAAAAATATGCCAGTTTCTAACCCAAATTACATTAGCAGTAGTGGAAGAGAGGTAGAGATGCAGGTAGAGAGAAGGTCGACATGTAGGTAAGGGGAGAACAGTGTGTTGCATAGGGAAAGTATAGATCATCCTAATAGGTTGCTGGGTGGGGGTTATGATAATACTTTCTGAAGCTGTAAGGAAGTTTGGAAGCTGTTATGGGAGCGGAGATGCTATATATAGTGAGGGGCATTAAAAGGGGTTGCGTGGAGTGGCATAACTGAGGACTGCTAGAGCTGTGGGGACAATTTCAGGTAAATGCGATTTTTCAACTGCAGCAAAACATAACTTAGCCATTTGATCCTACCAAAGTTTTTTTTGTTTTTTTTTTTTGGGGGGGGGGGTCTAAGCTTTTGTTAACCAAGAGCAAGCAAGAGAGTCCCATTCCAAGATGATTGCAATTTAGCAGCTTCTGTGAAGTAATACTACAAAAAAATTGAACAGAATAGTTAACATTTTACTACACAACATATGTAACTTGGAAGGTCTGTGAATTGTATCCATTTCAAAGTAGAGGAAAATAAAATGAATTTTCCTAGAACCCGAAGACTAATTGGTGCATGGAAATTTAACAATTTTCAGAATGTATGCATAAAAAAAGAAAAAGTCAGCAAACTCAACCCACATTAGAAAAATCTTACAGGTAGTTCTATAAACTACAGGCCCTTGCGTTAAAACTGATCAATTTCAAGGCAGAATTAACTTCATACAAAACAGCTCTACAAATCAAATGTATAGCAGAATATCTTGTCCATCAATTTAGTAATCCCATAAAGACCTAAAATTATCCTAGGGACACAAAAGATTAAAAGAAACAAGACAGACAGTAAATTTTCAAACAAAATACTTAGCTAACAAATAAAATGCAAGACCTGGAAAATACATCCAGAAGTAGGATATAATAATTTAGACTACCTGAGAAACAGAAGATTCTGCTTAACTACTAAGGACACAGTCTACAAAGAAATGCATTTCACGGTATAAAATGTGCTCAAAAGTTTTCAACAACTCACTCAACAAACCCACAATGTGCATCTTGCCTGCCATTAGTAGACAGAATTGTTAACGAGCTGCTTTCTTTGCCAAGAGTACATGGTTTGATCCTTCCCACCCTCATGTACCTAGTGCATCTCTCTCAGCAAGTCACTTAACTAAACTCTGCTCTGTAGTCACCCCTTAAAAGGGACACTTGTGTCCAGTGGGCTTACCCAGTAAACAAGCGGGTAAAATATAAAATAAGTAAAATAAACCTAACTCATCATGAAGATCAATTATAAAATGCATTTTATATCTTAATAGTATAGTCTGCAGTTAAAACAAGGAAATTCGACAGTGATTTTGCCACAAAGACAACAGAATAACTATGCTGGCTAGTCATCGAAATACATAAAAACATCAAAACCTTACATTTTACATCCAGTAAGACTTAAATTAACCCTTTCAAATAGGGTAAAACTTCAGTCCATTGCAGGAAGCAATACATTATCTAAATACAATTCCAAATATGGATACTGTGGAACTACATCTCCTTGAAGAGCAAATACATTCAAGAAAACTGGACATCACTTATTACACAAAAACTAAACTTTGCTCTCAGACAGTTAAGAAACTGGTAAATCTATAAATAAAACTTTTAAAACTGACAAATGATAAAACTTGAATGCTAGTGTCAGATATGCTTTTCTTAGTGCTGAATATTGCACTAGTTATGTTCGTATTTAATGTTCAAATAATGGAAGCAAGAAAATGTACACAACATGTATACCATGTGGGTACATATGGTAGCTGCTTATAACAAGCAATGTAGTATTAAGGACATGGGGATTAACAAGGGTCAATTTTGTTATACTAACTAAAATACTGCTTTTAGATAGTATGGTCAAGAAAGTTTGTTCAACATTGGAGTAATAGCCACTTCAAATGTATAACTTGTATATGTAAATGTACGGCCAATATTGTAATAATGGTAAATATTCACATTGTAAAAATGGTCACTGTTCTTTTACTGACTTCAAGATCAAAGCCATACTCAAAGTGAAGCAGACCTCTCAGCTTTCCAGATTTTGTCTCATATTTTGCTCTGTTCCTCAAAATATGTAGTTTTCGGGCAAATTATCCAGAAATGAAGTCATTAAATATTGCTAGACACTTGACTTTCAGACTGCATAGCTTTCAGAAAATGCATGCCAACACAAAGCCTTTTATTCTAGCAATTTACTAAATTTACAAGAGCAACATTTAAAATCTGTCCCCAATTATTTTTAGCTTTGTCCAGATTTCTTGTGCTAAAGGTTGAGAGGTATGAAATGAACCCCTTAACATACCAGTGCAAAACACATTCACGTCTTATGCCCAAGAGTCAAAACTACATTAATGGTCATGGGACTGTCATTTCACCTCACAAATAAATCCTTAGTAGCTTGGATAATGCTGTAGGAGTACAAGAACTTTTGGGTAGTATAAAACAAGTTAAACTACCACAAGCTCTGTATGTATAAACAAATATATGCATTACATTAGTGTTAGAAAGGTATTGGTATGAGCTATACAAGTAATAGAAGGCAAGCAATAAGAAGACAACATATTTTACTAGCACGGAGCTTATTCAGATTGTAATATCTTTACCAGCATGAAATATATTCACTTGTTATACCTCCAAGGTTCACGTGAGACACTAACTTCATGGACTGTCCCCATCACCTCAGAGGCAAGCTCTGGTCAGTGCTTCCAGTTTTAATAGTGTAATGAAGGAAATGATTGCAAACAAAAATTAATTACTATGAGCTGTAGATTCAAGTGTGCAGTTCTCCATGGTATTGGATGAATGAAAGTTGCCAGTCTGAATCAACCCCTTTTCACATTTTTTCTACATGGGGCGAGGGTGTGGCATCAGCTGTCCCCACCTCTCAAATCAATGCTACTTTCCTAACTTCTTTGACAGTCATGCCTGACTGTTGCAGGTCTTCTAATACAATCCATCTATCTTTTTGCTGGACATCCAGTTTACTTTTGCCTTTTTCATGTCTCTCAAATCATCTTCCACTTCCCTGCACATGCCTCAATCTGTTCTCTGATTTCCTCTGCAACTGAAGCTGCCTTGGCTTCGGCTTCGATGCTGTTTTATCTGTCCCATTTTGCAACGTCAAACACATCTCAGGCATTTCATGTTGGGTCACTTCTGGCTTCAGCAGCTTTGTTTTCACAGCCCTGTTTCAGTTATACTGAAGTACTGGTCAAACCACTGCTTTGCACACCTTACTTTTCAGCTTCTTTGGCATTTGTCACACACTACTCCTGACATCATGTCAATAGCTACAGCCCCTCTGATTCTTAGCTTTGATCTTCTCAGACTTCCTTCCTCCTCAACCACCCCTCACACATACTTGAAATAGTTATCCTGTTCTCCCTTTTCCCCTATCTCAGTTTTAGTTTCTTCTGATTTCCCCACATCCTGCCATGGCAATTTTGTTTCACCCCATGTATCTTCAGTTTTGTATTCCATTACCCTACCATTTGCTGAAGTTCCTTTTCAGAACCGGCTTATAATACCATATTGTTTGCAAACTTTGCATAAAGCAAGTTTGTTGATCTGTCCCTTCCAAGTCATGTGATAATGTACCCCATCACCAGTATGAACAATGGGCTCAAAGCTGAACCCCGGATGCATACCCCACTCCCACATTAACCCCTTTGAGAACACGGTTTGCACTTGCATCATTGGGTCCTCTTACATGGCTTGCATGCATTTTACCAATATTGCTGGACTACCCAAAACAGCTGTCTCGCTACCTTGGTTTTTTCTAAACTCTAGGAATATCCAATTAGATGCTTTCATCTCCAGCTCCTTCTCTGCCATCTGTCACGCTGCAAACATCAGCTCAGTTGTATTGTATCCTGACCCAAATCTGAACTGCTCATCCATCTTACTTTCTACTACTTTGCAGATTCAGTCACCCTCCCAAACACCTTCATGCAGTGTGACAGGAGTTTGATACCTCTGTACTGTCCACAGTTTATGTACACCAACAGTAAAATGCCTATTACTAGTTCACCTGGGATGTTTCAATCTTTCCATACCACAGAGTACCCTCTGGAGTAATTTCCCCCTGACTCGACCAACATCTCAGTCATATCTGCTGTGACCTTACCAGAGCCTGCTGCAGGAGTCCATTTTCCTTTGCTCTGTTCTAAGCTGTTCTAGGGTGGGTGGTGATTCATCTTTCATTATAGGCTGGGTATGAGAAAGTGCAGCTTCTGTGCAGATTTCTTCAATCAGAAGCTGCTGAAAGTAGACTTCTTTCTGCCTTTGATGTCCTATGGACTTGGACTGGTGAGCAGATTATTGATAGAATCTCTTCTTAACTGTGTCTGATGACCATCTTCTGTAGCCTTCTGTCTTTGCTTTTCAGTGTGTGTCTCATTTGCCAAGTTATATTCCAAAAGCTGGTAAAATGCATCAAATTCCTTGTTCTTTGCTATTGTAACTGCTGCTAGCTAACTAATATTTCTTAGCCTGCTTTGCCCTTTTCTATCTCCCACTTTTTCCTGTACTCATCCCTTTTGGTATCTTCCTGTACTTCTGAACTGCACCACCAGCTTTCCTTTTGTACCTTATTACCATGCCAGTCTTGGATGCATACCTGTTCTACAGTCCCCACAGATGCTACTTTGAGAGACTGACATTCTTCTTTCACTTATTCCTCTTGAGGTGCTAGTGTTTCCTTGAACTCCTGTACTTTCACATCAGATTATAGGTCTTCAGCCTAGTCTGTTGACCTTAGAGCCTTCCCTGGCCACTGCATGCAGCCGATTATGGTTACACATATGTATCCCTGTATTCTGTCTCCAACACGCTGTTGAGGGGAGATCTATGCTTGGCATACATGCACCACTGTCTGACCCCACTCTGATGGGCCTCCTGCATTATCAGAAAATACAAACAGCACTGGAATTACCCATTCTAAAGACTTAAACCTTGCCTGTGATATAAAAAGGACCTACTAGAGAGAGAGAGGCATGTATCCCAGAGACTTCCCCATCTCTGGTACAGGCTCCCCACCCATGTGAAGCAGAGTTCCTCCCTAACCCAATTCAAGTGCAACTTGAACAATTGAATGGGAACAAGAATTTCATCCCTGGCTTGGCACTTGTCTCTCTAAAGGACACAGGAGAGCTGTAAATGTTTCATCTCCAGAGCCCCTGCTTGTAAATGTTTCATCTCCCAGGCCCCTGCTTGTAAATCTCCTAAGCCCCTGTTTAAACTTAGAAAGAGTACCAGAACTCGTCAGACATTTGTGATGCATGGCTAGGTTTAAAAAGGCCCTTGTGGTTGTTAGCCTAGTACCATACCTATGAACCAGTGGTTTATGAAGTGAGAACAGTTACACTGGAGATGACTTTGCATCTTGCATGTTGCTCACTCTTGTATGCGACCTTGTAACCATCTCTTTGTGAACCATTTGCTGGATACCATCAAGTCACTTGAGACCCAGAAGTCTAGCATGGCCTCTCCTTTATTCATCTTCCCTCATTGATATGGACCCAGGAATTCTATTCTGTTGGCCCAAGTATGAGCATTTAGGTCCATTGTTTTCAACATCAATTTATATTCTCCTGCTTTAACAGGTTCTGTAACCGCTACCTGAATCCAGTCTTCCTCACCATCACAACTGTGCTGTGGGGCATAGGGAGATTTTGAATATTGCCCAATATTTACACTGGAGTCCAATTGCCTTGAGTCTGTCATTAACTGATGACAACTCTCATGGTTTTCAAAAGACACTCATTTCCCACACCATTGCTAGTCTTCCCTCTCCCAGAATAGTAGACTCTGGATTCCAGTCCAAGTGGCTTTGATGCACTGCCCTTCTATCTTGTTCCCTGCATACACAGATGTCCAGTTTCCTTACAATAATATCATACACTTCAAACTTATATCTAAGTCAGTGATCCTATATTCAGTGTAGCAATCCTTAATTCATCTTTCGCAGGTCATTTCTTTTTTGTCCAGCTTTCATATCAGAGCTATCTCCTCAGTAACCTAAGCTGGGCAACTGGAATCTGCCAGTTTGGCTTTATTTTTTTATTTTTGACTTGGAGATGCATTGCATAAAGGGTTCCAATGAACCTTTAGTTTATGGTGATATTTTGCAAGACAAAAGAAACTGGATTCTTAATCAGATTACTATGGAGGACATTTACAAGATGTCATGGATTTGACAAAACAGTAACATTTGTTTTGACCATCACATTAAACTTCAGTACAGACCCCCAAACTCAAGATGATCCAAATAATCTTTAAGCACCCATGTTAACAGCCTTCTCAGATGTGACAAATTAATCAACTCACATATATACAACAGACATCACCGCAATGAATAAAATGTAAAATTGCATTTAATAAAAATGAGCATAAATGTGCACAACACAAAATCAAGTAGTGAATTGGAGTTCAATAATTCAAGTCCAAATGGTATTCTTCTGCAATATAAATTAAAGTTTTGTGCCTTAAAACCTTTGACATTTACCCCTGGATTCACGAAGCTCAGTGCAAGAATAAGGCTATTCTTGCTCGGAGTTGTTAATGTCCATTTAGGATAGCATGCCTTGCATATGCATGAAGACTCGCTGCTATCTAAACCAACACAACCAGGAGCGAGCGCAGGGGGCATGTGTCAGCAGTGCCTGCACCTGAAAACACGCCCCCTTCACTTTTGAAAGTGCCATGCGGCACTTTCTGACACAGATGAGCGTCAATCTATATAATATTAGAGCCTGGCTCTAATATTATATAGTAAACGAGTGTCTGCAGACACTAAAATGTAAATAGCTAACATTTCAATGTCCACGGACACTGAAAAAAAAATAAACACAAACACCTGAAAGGCAGCAGCCTTCAACTGCAACCCCCAAATGTATGCACTCTTGCCCTACATGCATGGGAGCAGTAGGGCAAGAGGAAAGGAATACAAAATAAAAAAAATGCAATTTTTTTTTATGAAATAAATCCGAAGTTTAAGCGCTGTGCAGCTTGTTTGCGTGGCGCGCCACTATGCTTAGCCTGGCTGAAATCCTGAAAATGATAGAAAAGCACTACTGTGATAGAAAACATCAAGTTGCTGTAGCATCATAGTACTGGCATGGTTTAGCATGTAGAACATCCTTGGTTTAAATCCCCCCTTTGCCAAATTATTTAATAAACTTTTAAGGAATTTGAATGATAGATGTCAATCATATGGCTCACATATAGCACAATAGGGGTGGAAATATGTAAAATATAAATGTAAAAAGTAAGTTATAAATTTAATGAAAAATTAGATTTAAGCAATGCTTTGCTAGTGTAAACATTGCTTACCTGCTTGTCAGCTCTGCTTTGCTGGTGTAAGCATTGCAATGTGGATTCACGCAGAGCTAAGCATAGTGCAGCAAATTAAAACTGGCCAATCAAGAAAGTGCAGAAAAATTGCCCTATTTAAACCGTAAAGGTGGGAATATAGCCATAACCATTTAGGATTGCACACAACAGGACCAAAATGTCTGGCATGGGTGAAGGTATGCGCTTCCAAGCACAACACTGGGGCATCCAGGAGTCCAGGGTCATGGTTGGGCTCTTGGTTAAAAGCCATGACAGCAGGCTGCTGTAGGACCAGTACCAGGGCTCACAGTACAAAGTGGAGGCCTGGGACCAGCTTGCACATGATCTCACCAGTGCCACTGGCATACCCCAGACTGGTGAGCAGGTACATAACCACCATAATGACTTGAAGTGGAAGAGGGGTGCACTCTTGGACCAGTGGATCCAAGAAGCCCAAGCACAGGATGTCCCACCTGTCTAAGTATGCAGTCTTATGTATCTCAAAGTATGGAAAAAGTTCAGCTTGTGACTGTGCAGGTGTGATTAAATGTGTAATGTCTCCCCATACAGCTGGTGAGGAGAGGTACCAGAATGTGGAGGCTCATGCCCAGCTACTGGCCCTGGTGCATTGGCAGTATGGCGAGTAAAAATATCCCCTACTATTAGCAGTAAGAAATCAAAACTATAGTAATGGTAGTACTGCCTGTATATATAATTGTGCTGTAAAAAAGTCAGGAATAAATGCCTGCGTCAGGCTGCCACTGTTACAATGGAGTATTCCCAGCTGCTGTGCAATACAGGTATCAGTAGCAAACAAGGTACAATATGCAGGAGAGGAATATTAGAATATGTACGAGTGTGTCTGAATGAACCTGCAAAGAAAGTGCCATGCCAGGGCAACAGAAATGAAAAGCATTCCTCTGCACAGATCAGGAAGAAATAGTAACTGTGGATTTCTGAGTCTTACACAGATATGTATGTCAAAACTAATAAAAGGTGATCTTAAACACTGGTGCCCGTCATCTCACGTGTACCTGATAAATAGAAATGTGCATGTCCTGCAGAATGCATTAGCTGATGTGAACTGAGTTAGCACTGCTTGTCTGCATACTTTAGAATGGGTATGTCAAATAACTGGAAAAAAGCAGCAGTACATATTCCCATCAGAATGTGTTTTACTTGTTTGTCTGCCAGCATTGTCCTGTGTTAACCTTTCAATTTCAGCCATATGTACTTGTGAATGTACTGAAGAATGTAGAAGGCTAAAAGGTGCAGACTTAAAACCTACACTGTGTATTAAGGAATCTAAATTGTAGTATGTAGTTGTAAAACAGTCAAATGTGCAATCCAGCTAATGTGCACGTTTCACAAACAGTGACACCAATGTCTGTTGTGTACACATAATTTGTACTGAAAATGGGGAACAAATAATGCAACATGTCATAATAAAAGTACTGTGCACAAAAATATGTACTAGATAGAAATGCCACAAGCAACACACACCTCCCCAGTAGCTCAGTTTGATAAGGACTAAGCCTGTAGTTCAATTTTGCACACACAGCACAGTTCGAAACCAGGGACAACCAACTAACATCTCGGTCTGGTTCTACAATTGTAAACTGTAATCTGAATAGAAAAAATAATGCACTGCAACACGTACATTTTCCATACAGGGTACACAGGTAAAGAAACCTGAAGAGAAATACTAGTATGATGTGCATAACTATGAAAGGTGTACAACTGCTGTGTTGATCAGCCCCAGTCCTACAAATAAATGCAAGCTAACATCCACACACTGCAGTCTGGCCCAGACAAGTCCCTCAAGTGTCATGCTGTCATGGATAGTTTCCCCAGTTGCTAAGAAACTTGCACACAGAGAATGTCACAGTAGATGTATGTGAAAGGCACAAACAACCCAGAGCCTGCAACCAATATGTGAATCTGATATATGTGTAGAAAAATCAATGCAATGTGCACACAGTTCAGCGACACAGTCCCACAGGTAAAGAAATTGGTATAGAAACAGGTCTAGCGTGTATAACTAAAATAAGGGTAAAATTGCTCTGTTGATATCTACAGCTGTTGATGTGCTGTAGCAGCCCCATGGCCCAGGCAGAATGCAAGTGTGGTCAGAATGTAGAATAGTGAATAGTAGTGTACTGAGAAATATACTTGATAGCAGTTTTCAATTGCATCTGTTCCCTTCCCCCACCACTCAACTGATCCAACCATCACACTGAAACCAACATGGGTATGTTCCTAAACAAATCTTTATTGTTGGGACCTTTGTTCCATTTGGTTTATCATTGTTTAAACTGTGTGCATACTAATATTTCTTGTTGAATAATCATCTTCTTGCCTGCCTGACATACCACTAACTGGCATGTTGTTGAAACCCTGAATGCCATTCCATATATGCATGGGTTCTATTTGCTACGGCACTGTTCTAATTGCACTGTTTTGGGTAAATGGGAATATCCATGCATGCTGTTTTGACTAATGTTGTAATGTGTTGTGCATGACTAACCAATATTCATAGTTAATTTCCACACCATAGCACATATGGGAAGGCAGATCCCAGCGGCTCCACCTCTCCCCACCCCACCTGGCCGAGGCACCGGGTCCCAGCATGTGTGGGACCCAATCCATACCTCCATCATCAGCTGGTCCTGCACCACCCTCTGGTGGAACCATTGCAGGGGGTGGGTATTGCCCCCCCTGCAAGTGGGCACAGTGAGGATGTTGTCACCCAGGACGAGCTCTGTGGCATGGTGCACAGTGTTCTGTAGATGGAGCTGGATTATCACCTGTGCCAGGTGGAAGGCAGGCTGTCACAGCTAGAGGGGCAGGTGGCCCCTCCAGCCCAACCACAGCAGAGCCACCTTCAGGGCTGTGAAGGAGTAGTGGTGACTGACATTGGGTGGGGACATCAGTGCCACTACTACCATCTGGGGGGCTCATGATCCTTAGATTCCTAACCACCCTCCCTCCTTGTCAAGGTGTTTACCCACTGTGTCATACACCACCAGTCTGCTGTCTTGTCGGTCTGCAAATGCAATCTCTACCAAACATCCCTCACCATACTTAAAATAATTCTTCCTTAACATCCCACTCTCAACTTAAAAAAAGGGGGGCATCTGTCCCACAAAAAAAAAAAAAAAAAATCACATCCCATACATAACTCTGCATTTCGCCCAGAGACATGTACCCATCTCACAATCTAACCCTACCAATCATCCATACTGTATGATGCCCACACACCTCCCTGTAGGGTGTGAGGCTGCAAATTTTAAATTGCCCACACTGAAAGCAGCTGTTGCTGCCAAAGATATGGTCCTTTCCTACACCTGTCCTGCACATCCCTACTTATTTCTCCTCTTGTTTGTCCCCCTGCTTGCCCCAATTTCACCACTTTCCTATTTCCCTTTTTTTCTTTTCTTCATTTGAAATTAGCGCAGGTTTAAGTGGCCGTAAGCAGGCATAATCAAAGCTAAGCTCACATAAGCATTGCATATGTCCGTGCAAACCCGCTTACAACTGCTTTAAAGTGCCTTAATCATAGTCTCCATCAGTCCCTGTTCTGCCCAGCAACAAAATAAGCAGCCCTTGCAAGTCTCAAACCCAGGACCCTGCACATAATAGCCAACGTGATTTACCACAAAACCATTTCAGATGTAAATAAATCTGTTTTCTCAAACATTTCATCCAGCACAGTCAGTCAACAGGAGGGGAAATGTATTTATATATGTAGATGTCGGTATGTATGTGTGTGTATACACATATACATATATATATATACATATACACACACACACACACACACACACATCTATACATATATACCTATACATACATATACACACACACATTATACACCTATACATATATATTACTCATTTACTTCTATTCAGTAAAAGCTAAAAAAAACAAAAACTTAAAAAACAGTTCTTGAGAACGAAGAAATAACACCCCAAACAAGGATATTTGAGCGCGCTTTCATCTTTTAATGTGTAAAGACTTCTTCAGAAAAACATAAGAAGACTTAAAAACTGGTTTAAATACAAAAACTAAAACAAAAGATTTAACAATCAGCCTATGAGGCTGGTGGCAGTAATAAACCAACAGGGTTAATAGTGTCAAACAGTAGGTGTATCCTTCTGTGTGTAACAAGACACTGTGAACTTTCTTTATTAGCAGCATGTAAAACCGGTTTGTTAAAAAATAAATCCTTACTAGAAACCAAGAAGAAAAAGTAGTCCTAGATAGAGCCATTAAATATGGCACATTGGAACACACTTACAAAATAGGTATAAAAAAGGTAATTTAAATTGACACATTGGAAAAGAAGAAATAATTATGTATCTACACAATGAAACGTAGGAAAAGTACAATTTATGAAATACTATGACACATAAATGAAGTTCGAGCACTGGAGAAGTGCAAGATGTCAAAACTGAACACAAGGAATGAAGATAAAAAGGTATACTAGCAACATGAGACACCATCAGAATTAGGGTATAAAAAGCAATGTTGTCTTTAGGTATAAACTTAGCTGCAGGTGTGTTTAGTCAAGTAAGAATGCTGTCCTGAAACAAAACCATATATTAAGTAGGAAACTTAGTGCAAATACCAAGAAACGGACTGAATGCAAATAAATATAAATTAAAAAGTGTACATCAATATTGTGAACGGGTTAGAATGACATAGTATGACAGACATGATTATTGTAACCATTTTAAAGCACATTTGAGGCATGAGTAGTCATTTAGTCCAGGTGCAGACTCTGCTCCCAATAGCAGTTGCCATTTGTGTTT
>NC_056732.1:1265475171-1265510675 GCF_019279795.1 Protopterus annectens | reverse complement strand
TTTTGGGCTTTTTTTTGCCCCTTCCTTTTTTCAAAAAAAGTTTACTGAATTTTTTTTAATTTTTTTTTTAAATTTTTAAATTTTTATAGGGCCTTTTTTTTGGTTTAAGCACTTGGGCTTCAAACCAGTTGTTTTACATTAGGAAGGTTTGTGGTCTACACTGTTGTGGCAGGACAGGTAGCGTACATCCTTCTAAGTTGGGAACTGCTGATTGAAGGCTCAGTACCTGTTATTCTAAAAGTGCATTAGTTTTAGGTTAAGGAGTTGGGCTTCAGGCCAGTTATTTTACATTAAGGTTTGTGGTCTGCACTCTTGTGGGTGGAGAGGCTAGATTCTGCCCTTCTGAGGTGGGAATTTCTGGTTAAAGGCTTAGTGCGCATGCTTACTTGAACGGTTTCTTTCTGAAATCGGTATGCCTTGCTTGCTGTAGCATAGACTAAATTCAGGCCAGCTGGATCTAGCTTTGTTTGTATAAATTCTGCACTGACCCAGGCCGTTCTTTTTTGGAGAAGGTTTCTCTGTACCCTAGTGGCAGGACTGTGCAGTTAGAACTTGCCTGATTGAAGACTGCTGGAACAGAGCTCAGTTTTAAGCTTTTTAACTGGTCAACTGGGTAAAGTGCTGTTTTGATTGTATCTGCTCTATTTTCTGGGAAAAAATGATATACTTGTTTCCCACCTTTCTGTAGTATAGTCCAGTTTTCAGGTTATTGCTGAATCCAGGGCTGTGTTACAAGTTTGTGTTGCCATTACCTTACTTGGATAGAAGGAAGTTTCTCTGTTCACCTGTGAGAGGGGAGCTTTGTGCAGCCTATCTGTCCCTGGAGGAGGAGTTTCAGCTCAGACGTTAGTAGTTTATTGGCCATTTTGGGAAAATTTCTATCTCTTTCACTTCCCTGCTATAAAAAAACTCATTTTCACAGTTTTTACGCTTGTATTCTGCTCAGCAAGTGCCTTCCAGGTGTTCTGCAAAGTCCACAGCAGCAGAGAGACAAAAGAGAGACTTTGGAGTGATTAAGTATCAGTTTTCTTGCTGTCTTAATTCTGCCTAAACACCATTTATTTTTTTTTAGCGAATCTGTGATTTGAAAAGTTTGTTATTGTATACAACTCTGCACAGCTCCTCGTGGTGTCCTGCAGAGTGATACAGGCAACTGGTAGGCTACACATTCAAGTGCGCTAGCCAAATTAAAGCATTTACTGTGTTTCTGTACCTAATTTCTGCTACTTAAAAAAATATATATATCCTCGTTTCCCGCCTTTACTGAACTAGAATAGTCCAGTCTTCAGGTATTGCTGATCTCTGGGCTGTGTCATAGTTCCTGTGTTGCCCATATCCTTATTTGGATAGGAAGAAGCTCCTTTGTTCACCAGTGAGAGTGGGGAGCTCTGAGCAGCCTATCTGTCCCTTGAGGAATGGTTCCAGCCCAGTGACTTGTAGCTTATTGGCCGTTTTGGGTCATTTCCTATCTCTTTCTAACCCCCTGCTTTAAAGCCAGCTTTAGCACTCTTTTGCGCTAGTAATTTAAAGTTTGTACAGTTTGTTGCATTTACCTGTTGAGGCAACACACTCAAGTGCGCTAGCCTATGTTACATATTTATTGCATTTTCCTGCTGTTTGTTGCAAAGAAAAAAAAAATAAAATAATCCTGGTTTCCCACCTTTCCTGACCTAGAGTAGTCCAAATACAGGCTTTGCTGTATTCTGGACTTTTGAAAAGTTCCTGTGTTGCCCATTTCCTTTCTTGGATAAAGGGAGGCTTCTTTGTTCACCAGTGGCAGTGGGGAGCTTACAGCAGCCTATCTATCCCTGCAGGAGTGTTCCCAGCACAAGAATCTGGTAGTCTATTGGCAGTTTTGGGCCAATTTCTAGCTCTTTCAAGTCCCCCTGTATAAAACCCGCTTAAGAGCGGCTTTGCGCAATTTTGTGCATAGTGCAGCATCAGGCAGCGCCGCTTAATTGGGTTTGAATCTTTCTCGGCTCCACAAAGTCTGCTCTTCACTTTTTCCCTTAGAACTGATCTAGTTCTCATAATAAACACCCTATTCCTACTCTAAAGCCTGGCACTTGCTCACTAAAGCAATTATACAAGTCAGCACTAACAAATTAAAAGCACTACACCCTCACAAACTCCCCCCCGTGTACCTTGTTCCCCATTGGCCCTTCTTTTCAATTAGAAAGGAATTCCCAATACTATTCTAGCATGTCCAAAAGGTCAGCTGTCAATCTCCTCTCCGGTCCAGCTGGTGAATCTGGGAATCTTGAGGCAATGTTACAACTGCCTCATGTACACAGACAACCCTCTCCTCCTCCCAACAAATTCCAACACATGTGAGAGATGCAACCATATAGCCAAAATGGAGGCTAAGCTCTCAACTCAGTACTGGTGTAACCAGTCAGGAGGAGAAGGAAACCACGCTCACTACAATTCCAGTCTCACATAGACCTACCACGACAGCAAACCAAACACATACACACACAAAAACATACTCTGAGGCTCTAAATAAAAATCTGCCTAAGCAGCAGAGACCTCCAAAGCAGACACCCAAGCAACCGCTACCCCAAAACAAAACACGTGCAACACATAGCTCACAAAGCCAGTGTGCCGAACAGTCATAGTCCTTAAGGCTAAACACACCTGATACACTTGTAATAGGTGACTATCGTCAGGCACACACATCCCGCACACCAGGCAGCTCACCGTGACCTTGTTCATCCTGTCGGGCGCTAGGATCCGCTACAACACAAGCACTCAGGTCACTCCAAAGCAAGTACAAATATGACTCAGTTATTGTCCATGCTGGTGTGAATGACCCAAGACGTACCTCCCTGGACTACATGAAGAGACAGAGGAGCTCTGAGCATGTAGCCCAGGCTGGTATGACCCGGACCTTGAGTAGCATCTTAACCTCACCAAGAATGATGCCACAACATGAAGACAAGATGATCAATTTCAACAATTGGCTTAAGTATTGCTGTCATTCAAAGGGGATCCAATGCCTGTCTGCCTGGGATGACATGCTCGACAAGCCAACGATGCTTCACTAGAGACGGCGTGCACCTATCACCCCCTGGGCTTTTGGATATTGGCAAAGGCTCTTGCCACCCCCCATAGTGCCTTTTTTTAGGCAAGGCTCAAAAGACAAACCCACCTCCATAGGTATCACAAGGGATAAGAGACTAAGAGTAATGCTACTCAACGCCAGAAGTCTAAACCTCAAGATGCATGCACTCAAAACTTTCCTTAGCATGGAGAACATCGATATCCATGCAGTAACAGAAACCTGGTTCAAGGCTCCCGAGAGCACCCCAGCACTACCAGGTTATACCTCATTCCATGATTTTCAACCCCAAAACTTGGACCGAATCACAAAAGGAGGGGGAGTATCAATATTCAAAGATATCCACACCTCCAGGTTGGTGGCACAGCACGAAGCATCAGAGACTATCCATGTGCAACTAACTATGGGTAAAACTGCCTACCAGTTTATAGCCTGCTACAGACCACCCTCCCAAACCCAGGAACCCCACTCAGCCTTCCTGAGTACACTGGAAAATATGAAGATCTCTCCAAACACCATTATATTGGGTGACTTCAATTACCCAAACATAGACTGGGAGCATTACTCTAGCTCCAACACCCTAGCCCAAAGGTTCCTAGAATTTATAAACTCAAATGCTGTGGAACAACTTGTTACCACTCCCACAAGAGGGGAAAACATACTAGACCTGATCATTACCAACATGGGGACTCTATGCTCCAGACCAGAAGTGTATCCCTCACTGGTAAGATCAGACCATAAACTAATCTCACTGGATATTCACATCCCGACCCCACCCCCTGCCCAGAAAACCACAGTGAAAAACTTCTCTAAAGCAAATTTCACACTCCTCAAAACCAAGGTGGAATCCTTCAAAGCCCCTGGGCCTGTGGAAAATATGGCCCAGACCACAGAATCCTTTATAAATGCATTCTATGAACACCTTCAGGAATGCATGGATCATGCAATCCCAAATGAAACCAAGACCCAATCCTCCAAAGGCAGGCGTTCTGTCTGGTGGACCCAGCCATAAACTATACAATAGAAGGAGGAAGCTACTACATGATGGAGCAAAATCCCAAAAAGGGAAGGCATCTCTGATTAGTATTAGCAAAAAACTATGGGCATTCATAAAATCGTCCAAGGCCAGCTTCGAGAGAAAAATTGCACAGGACACTAAGGATAATCACAAGGCTTTCTTTAGTTATGTTAGGAACATGGGTTGGAATTCTCAGATATGCTCACAATTAGTCCAAAATGACAAAAAATACACCAAACCCACAGACCTTGCCAACATCCTAGCTGACAGGTTCAGCGCAAACTCCCCCCCCCCCACCAAAAGGGCAAATATCTATCCCAGCAGAGTTCTGCCCCCCTGACATCTCAGATGCTCAGGTAAGAGCCGCCCTCTCCAAAACAAAAAACACAGCATCAATGGGACCAGACGGTGTCCCGGGCTGCCCTACATGAACTCCAAGAAGAGCTAAACCCAAACATAAAACTACTGTTCAATCTCAGCCTTACTACAGGATATGTACCCAAAGAGTGGCGTACAGCAACAGTGGTCCCTCTCCACAAAGGTGGTGCCTCAACAGATCCTGGAAACTATCGCCCCATAAGCCTGACTAGCTTGGTCTGCAAAGCTATGGAGAGGATCATCATGGACCTCATAAATAAAGATATTGGGGACCTACAGACCCTGGATCCTACCCAGTTTGGCTTTAAGGGAAGATCCTGCCTCAAACCTGGTCGATTTCTTTGAAACAGTCACAAAGGCCATTGATGAGGGGAAGGTGGTCCACACAGCCTACCTGGACCTCGCAAAAGCCTTTGATACAATACCCCACTCGGGCATTATAGATAAGCTCACCAACTTAAATATAAACCCCTATGTCACTAGATGGGTTGCAAACTAGCTCAAGGACAGAACCAACATGGTTAGAATTGCTGGAGCCATGTCAGACTGCAAACCAGTTACAAGTGGCATCCCACAAGGCTCAGTCCTGGGACCTCTCTTGTTCGGTATATATTTCTCGGAGGTACAGGCCAACATGGAAGGACTGTGGCTGACGAAGTTCGCAGAGGACTGCAACCTGGGCGCCATAATCTACTCACCAGCCGACACAAGCATCCTACAAAAGGGCCTCATAGAAACAGACAACTGGTGCGAGAGCCATGGCCTTAAGCTAAACGCCAAAAAGTGTATAGTCATCCCCTTTGGCAAAAACAAAGTGCCCACAAATTACCACATAGATGGTAATCCATTAAGTACAGAAGAAGTAATTAGGGACCTGGGGACCCAAGTTGATAGCAATCTCTCTCTTGACAACCACATGGCCAAAGTGGTTAGAAAAACATTTTATATAGCCCACCTAATCATGAAGGGATTCACATCTAGATCAGGGGAGGTCATAGTGCCTCTTTACTCATCCCTCATCAGGCCCATAATTGAGTGCAATGCCTCTTTTGGGATGTACCTTACCAGACACCTGCAGCAACTGAAAAGATCCCAAAAGTACCTCACCAAAAGGATCAAAGGGCTCAAACAGATGCCATATGCTGCCCGGTTAAAGAAACTCCAGCTCTACTCAGTGGCATACCGCCTGCTCAGAGGCGATCTGTGCCTGACATATAAAGCCATGTCCAACCTGGAATTAATGGACATGCTGTACCTCAGAAAATCCAAATCCCATCAAGCTACGCGCTCGACAGACTTGAACCTCAGCACTGAAATAAATAGGACATGCTGGAGGGATGGATTCATAATCCACAGGCTCCCTTCACTCTGGAATAAAATCCCAGTCCAGGTTAGGCAGAGTCCCTCATTGACTCTCTTCAAGAGGAATCTTGATGAGTGGATGGGAGATCGTAGATTTACCCCGGGTATCACTTCTGTGTCATTGTTAGACAGAGGCACAGTATACCAACCTCGAAAAAGGGCATAGCAAAATTTATTTAAAATGGGTGGCGAAAGCTAAACACACTCTGGCTATGCTTATAAATGCCCTAGGGAAGATAGCCTAGTATGAACCTATGAACTTATATGTTATCATTCTTACTGTAGTTCTTGAATTTTGGGGTGAATATCATTAGGCCTCATTGCTTTCTGAAATAATTCCTGAATCTAAAGTAAAGAACTTTTGTAAGATAAACAAAGTAATAAAGTGAAAAGTGTCACCAAGCACCAGTTTATTCCAAATGTTGAGCGCTTTCATAAGAACACTGTCAAACCTCTTCAGAAAAGTTTAAAATCACAAGATTAAATACAGCAATTGCCACATGACAAAGAATTCCACCCCTCAATTAATCCTTTAAACAATACATACATCCAATATAAAGTTACACACACACACACACACACACACAAACACCTACACACAAACACCTTGCCTGTTTTTGAAATCTAGCATCAAAATTCCTACTTACAAATACCCCCATATGTACAAGCCCCAAGGAAAACACAAATTCAGCTTTTAATTTTAAAATACTATTTATAGTAATGGATTCATTTAAACCGGGGGTACAGTGGCATTACTCCTTAGCTGCCAAATCAGTTCTTTATAATCTAATTTTGGTGCTAAATTTCAGAAACAGGCAAGGTGTTTGTAGGTGTTTATCCGTGTATAACTTTATATTGGATGTATGTATTGTTTTAAGGATCGAGGGGTGGAATTTTTATTCATGCGACTTAATTGCTGTATTTAGGCTTAATTGTGATTTTAAACTATGTTCTGACAAAATTTGACATGGCTCTTATGAAAGCGCTCAACATTTGGAATAAACTGTGCTTGGTGACATTTTTCGTTTCATTACTTTATTTTTCTAAGGTTTGTCTTTGTTTTATCAGTTGAAGGATGAATGGGAACTGAAACTGAGCTCACAGGTCCAGTTGTACATGCCAGGACTTGGCTTCTTCTATTGGGAACTTGTCAGCGCTTAGAGACTTTAAATCGCAATTTGTATGTGAACCTTGCCCGTTTGGGGAATATGGAGAGATTTATGGGTAAATTCGACCCAGGCTTCTAGCCAGGACATTATAACTCCTTCCCAGAGGAATCAGCAGGATATTCATACTTCAGACGAGCCCTCCGTTGGTTTCTATGGTAACAGAAGTATGGGAGAACAGGAAGAGGCATTTTCCTTGCATGGCTGGTTAGACAGAAGTGGCTTTTCTTTCAACGTGGCTGCCCAAGAAACGGATTATGGCAGCCTTAATTCGCAAATTAAGAATATCAAAGACTTTACTTTCCAGTTAAGGAAATTCTTATTTCTAAGAATGCATCAAGAGGGAGCAGGTACTAAAGAGGCTGAGAAGCTGGAAATACCCCCAATGGACTTGTAAAAGACTCTGAATTACACCGAGAGTTATTAGAGCTTTTTAACAAGCAAGGTTGTGAACTTTTAATCTTGCTTGTAAGACCTAACAAAAAGAAAATTGATGAACTTAAAGGGACTATTGAGAGGTTGGATGTTAAAGAATGATTTGTTTGAATCTAGGAAATGTGATTATTTAAAGATATTGAGAGTAAGATTGATGTACTTAAAAACAAAAAAAAAAAACAGATAAAACTGTGGAGGGATAAAAGGGATTATGAAGCAGGGAAAGCTTACCCTAGTCCACCCCAGGGCTCAAATAGGCACAACAATAATAATGACAGTAATGTGAATTTGACTACGGGGGGTATTTTAGAGGGAGATGATGAAGACAGTTCACCTGCTAGCCCTTTAGAGTCTCAGCCTCTTGAGTAGGTCAGACTTAAGAATCGGAGGCAGAGACAGGAACCACATGTAGGGGAACCAGTACAAACATACCCCCAGAGGAACCAACACTGGAGAGGTTCATCCCACTAGAATGGCAGGGGGAGGGGGAGAGGCAACTACAGATGGTAGAAGGTATGCCACAACATAAAATTGTCCCAAACATAATTGGTGATTTTAAAAATTTTAACTATAGTTCTGTAGAAGTTACTAATGCGTGGGCCGGTTTGTTTGACAAAGGGCTGACCTTTGTGCCAGCAAGAGCTGGGGAGTATCGAAGATGCAATTATACAGTTGAAACTACTTGTTAGAAAATTTAACTTAGGAATATTTTTTCATGGTAATAATGTAGTGCACGACACAAATGCATGTAAAAGACAAATTAATACGTTAACAAGATGTTAACTGATACATATGAGGAAGTTTCATGTAACAAAATGAATATTGCCCATCATAGGATTGATTTACAGCTTGAAGACTTGTTGTTAAATAATCAAATTACTTTGAGTGACCTGGACTTTCTCAAGGTGTCTCACCCAAGGACTCCCCCACCATATTTGGTATACCAAAGACCCATAAATGCATCAACGATCCTCCATTGAGGCCGATTGTTGATGCAAAAGCCTCTAAGATGCTCCCTTTAGCAAAATTTGTGGAAAAGAACATTAAAGGGTTTTTGTCAGAATGTAGTTATATATTTAGAGACTCATGGGACTTTTTGTCCAAGGTTTCTTAAGCAAATATACTGTGAAGTATTGCTATTTGTAACCATAGATGTCTGATCTACATTCTGTAATACCCCATGAGGAGGGGCTAGAAATGTTTCAAGAATTTCTGTGCAAACATCCAAGGGTTGATAATGGCAAAGTTTCTACTATTGTGGCACCTTAGGGACATATTGGCAAACTATATAATTTTTGAAAATCAATTGTTTCACCAATTAAAAGGGGTAGCGATGAGGGCAGTTTGTGCCCCTACGTTTGCCAATATTGTATTGGCCAACTGGGAGAGTGAACAGATATTTAGCTTAGATTTTAGCAGATGTTGGACATTTTATGGACGCTTCTTGGATGACAGTCATTTTTTGGGTAGCGGGTAGAGAAAGGTTACAGGAATTCTTTGACTTTCTTAATTCAAGCACGACTTTCCTTCAATTTACTATGGAGGTAGATGCAGATATACTGCATTATTTTGAGGTTTTGATGGTTAAAAACAGGGTGGACAAGAGATTTGAATCCAATCTCTATAGGAAACCAACCTATTTGAATGCTCTATTGCACTACAAAAGCTTTCACCCAGTTCATCAAAAAAAATCACTAGTGAAGGGGCAAATGGTAAGACTAGCCCGTATGGTTAGTGATGATGTAGTCTTTGTGGAACAATGCACAGTTTTAAAAGAAATGGTGCTGAATAGGAGTTATCCCCTATGGTTCCTCGACAGTATTATTAATGAGGTTACCAGGAAAAGAGCGGAAGGAACACATGTCCCCCAGCTAGGAACATCCAGGAGGGGACTGTCCAATGGTAGGGGGGAGGGGCAACAGATATGAAAGTATCAATTTTCATTGTGTATTGATTTTATCTTATAACATACATTTTGATGGCATAAAGAACATTAACCACAAATGGACAATTTTTAGAGCCGATGGAGAGTACATTGAAAAAACTGGGCACAAACCAAATGGTTTACAAAAAAGATTTCTGCTTCAAATCCATGTTTGAGAGATGTAGGAATGGTTTACAGGGTGGGCGCATGAATAAGTGTGGCCACTGCAATCAGTGTAGATTCATCAAGGAAGGTGAGGTAGTGTCTATACCTAGGTGGGGGAACATGTATTTTAGACAGACTGAACTGTCATAGTACTAATGTGGTGTATATAGCTTTGTGCCAACAATGTACCTCATTTTATATAGGTAAAACCAAGAACAAGTTTAAAACAAGGATTTACCAAAACCAATATGATATTCACAAGCTGGATGACAAAAATGATTTAGCCAAACATATGTTTCCCACGCATTCTATTAAGTATTCTTGTATAGAAAAAGTTAGTTTTGACCTGGGGGGGGGGGGGGGTGCCACATGAAATTTTACTTGAATATAAAAACTGATTTGGCAGCCAATGAGTAATGCCACTGTACCCCCTAGTTTAAATGAATCCATTACTATAAATAGTATTTTAAAATTAAAAGCTGAATTTGTGTTTTCCTTAGGGCTTGTACATACCCAAGTAGGAATTTTGATGCTAGATTTCAAAAACAGGCAAGATGTTTGTGTGTGTAGGTGTTTTTATATGTATAACTTTATACTGGATGTATGTATTGTTTTAAGGATTGAGGGGTGGAATTTTTAGTCATGTGACTTAATTGTTGTATTTAAGCTTCATTGTGATTTTAAACTGTGTTCTGAAGAACTTTGATATTGCTCTTACGAAAGCTCAACATTTGGAATAAACTGGTGCTTGGTGATGTTTTTTCCGCTTCATTACTTTGTTTTTCTAAGTTCTGGTTTTGTTTTTTTTATAACTTTTGCAAGATGATTTAATGATAAAGACAACACTCGCCCTGTTTCCAGACTGTTCCTACATCTATCATCCAGAAAGTACTCCTGAAGCATACAGTGCAGAACTACGAGATTCAGGAATAGCGTCTTCCCTAATGTCATCAGGCTGCTGCCTGCTGAACTCTAGTAACCACTACACTATGTCCACCTGGGTCAGTAAAAACTGTTTCAAAATGTACATTAACCTGGTTTCCAGTCTCATCTAATACTTAGTGCAATGTTCACCAGGACTAACTTATAGGCCATCTAGGGCAGTAGCAATACAGTAAAATAGCTCTTCTTTCAGTGCAATACATGCTGCAAATTTGTAAATTAACCATAGTGCAATACTCCAAGGTCCATAGTGCAATACTCAAATGTCCCTTTCTGTGCAAATATCAATGCAATGTCTTAACCAAGTACCTATGCAATACTAAAGTCTCATGCAAGTGTTCACTTCGAAAAGTGTTAAAATGTGTTTCTAATTATGTGCAATATTAGTCTACCTTCATGTCTGTGACGCAATAGCTGTGCAATGTCTGTGAAAAGAGTCTATATTTTGTTTGCACATTAAGTCCAGAGACACAGAATTTCATTGTTTTTGCACTTGTAATTTCTGAATGACAATAAAAGTTTAGACGATAATCTGATGAACAACCATCTAGCCCTTAACCCCAGCAAAACTAACCTGCTTCTATTCACCCCCCAAAAAAACTCCCCTAAATAGAGCAGATTTTAATATCTATTCACAAAATCTGCATTAGAGCAGTATCACAAACTAAACTTCCAGGAGTTATAATAGACTAACACAACCTTCCATCTACACATCCAAAACTGCATAAAAAAAAACATCAGAAACTAGCACCCTCTAAGCATAAATTCTACCTCACACCCACCGTTAGATAAACCCTTGCACTATCCTATTTGCTTCCTTCACTTTTATACAGTGCCCATTTGTTCACCAACATTCAAAGCTCCTTAAAAGCCAAGATAAAATCCTGTTATAACAATGTTGCAAGGTTAGCTACCAATGAAACTTACTCCTCCCATCACTGCATTTCCCTGCACAAACAAAAATGACTCAGACTTCCCCATCACCTACTTACAGTTAACCACAGCTCACAATATAATTACCAAACCTTCCAAATGTCCACCCCTCACCTCCCTGTTTACTCTCCATAAGCCCTCCCAATCTGAAAATCAATTCAGTCTAAAAATGCAAATAGTCTAGCAGTTGGTCAATCTCTCTACTCATGTACCATTGCTAAAACTTGAAATTCCCTACCCAGCTCTATCAGAACTATTTCCAATCACATATCCTTCAAATATCTCAAACAGCATCTCTTAGCCCTCTGGCAATGTACATGTGGCTACGACTACAGAGCATCTTCCCCCACCTGATCTCACTAACTTTTTCTCACCTCTGTTTAACAGTTATGCAACTATGTCTTGCTCTTCACTCTACAGTATCTAAAGCAGATGATATATTGTACTTTGTATACAATGTATACTGCCTTTGTTATTCTAGCTAGAAATTGATAAGATTGTGTTTAAGTTCTCTATGTATGTAGAAAATGTGATTGTATTTACATTTCTTTTATATGTTGAGCTTCTCCATGGGCCTCCACTAAAATGGGCACTTTTTGGCTCAGTGGACCATTCCAGTAAACAAATGCAAATATAAGTGTTCAGATGTCAAAATACTGATTAATAGGCCATTTTGATCATGTTGTCCAACTTAAGACATATCAGGAAATAAATGTGTAAGCTATTATAAACATTGCAGTTCTGTTCTATGCTACATTTATCACACTGCAAAATAATTTGTCATTTTCTATGCATTTCAGGTACTGTTTTATCACAGACTCCATTTTCCCCAATAGACGTTACATATTGTGCATTCTTACCATTTCCTCTGTGCAGAGGTATGTCCTACGACCTTCAACTTCTGCCTGGCAGTTGTACAGTTGAACTCCAAGTTTGGCCAGCTCTTCTTCAGACATGTCACTGCAGGAGGACTGAAGCTGAGCAATGACCTTCAGAAACAAAAAAAAAAAGGCAGGATTCATGATTTTGACACAAATTAAGCACATTTATAGTAATAAGCACTAAAACTTCAAAATATAGTACTTGAGCAGGAACAGTAAAAGAGGATAAAAACCTCCTGATGAAAGTTGAAGCATAAATCCCACAAACCGGAAATAAGGCAGTGTAGAAAGACAGTAAATGAACAAGCCAAAAATAATCCTCACAGCAACAGAAAACAGCTCCAACCTGGGAGTTAAATCAGACTCTGCAAAGTATTTTTTGACCAGAGTAGATATGAATATACAGCATAGAAAAGTAAAATATTACATGAGTAAAGAAAATAAATATCATAAAAGCCACCCTTAAATAAAATTCAAATCAGCTTGGGGAAAAGAATGGGTCTTGAGGGAGCATTATACTTGCATATGTGTTTTTCAGTTCTTAGGAGTTGCCACTAAAATGATTACCCATGTAAATATTTTTAGCATGCAGTAAGGATACAGTCAGCTAAATCAACTTAAAAACTGATGGGAGGGAAGCATTACGAGTTGCATATTAGAATATTTTACTTTTTGATGATGTGAAGATTTTGAGGCTATAAAGATTTTTTTGAGGCTGTGTAACTTAGAACACTAGTGAAAAACCAAGAAATAGGCCTAATCATCTGGACTTGTTCACCTGCAAGAACTAATATGAGGTGTTGTGTAGGGCTATAAACTGGACAGTGCAACAGTACAGTTTGGCAGAAGGGATCCCTGAAATGGCTACCTTGGAAAATTCATACGACATGGAAATCAGTTACATAAAACAGGCATGTCAACTATTTTGCATTGAAATATACTACAAAACATCATGCATTAGCTGCTAAATGTAGTGCAAAAATAGATGCATAGTTTTAAGTGAAACAAGGCATTTAGGGGGGTGTGGATTGCCCAGTGATTGCAAGGCACTTCAGGCTCATGCATCAACATCCCTAGGTTGGGCTTGCAGTAATGTCTATGCTATAGACAGCCAACTGTATCTTACTGTAATACATATAACACTACAGGAACTTAAGTGCAATAGCTTGTGTTTCTCACCTTAGACCCTTGCCAAAGACTGCTTTACTCATGAAAGCACATGCTACAGTACAAACTACATTTTTAAATTAAAACAATACAATATAAAAAAATCAACAAGTCTGCATTTTACTATTTAGAGAGTCATCACAGCACAGTTGTTAATGCTCACTGCAAAGCTCGAAAATTGTTTTTGAGTGCCATCATCTCCAAGCTGCATAGTCAACAGCTCTGAGAAATTCACTAACATTTCTGGGTCAAATATTAGAAGGCTAGCTATAGAAATATTTTATAAGTTTAAAAGAAAAGAAGATGGGCATAAAATCATGCAACTGCATAGGCATGTTTTACTGCATTGAAGCTACTGCTGTGTGATGCTTCTTTCAGAGGAACAAAGTGGCCAACAGCATTAGTAACTGCAACAACTCTAATATTTACCCTAATCACTAAATTACTCTCATGGATTACAACATATCTGCATTACCTAAAATGCAGGGCATCTTCCTACTTACCCCATTTTCTAGAAGGAAGATATGCGGTCCTTAAAAATCCCAAACCCAATCATTGTACTTCAGTAAAGTCTATGTAGTGCAGTATGCTTTTGTTTCAAGGAATATAAAACAAAAAATATCCAGCAATGGAAAAGCAGACTCAGTACCATCCTTACCTTTAAGATACATGCATTCAGACTTTATTAGCACTCTCTTTACTCTTCATTTTTGTCCAAGATGGATGAACATTTAACAATTTTGCTATCTTTCTCTGCACCACATTTTATGTAGACATTTAGAGCTTCAAATTGCAAGACAATGGTAAAAAGGGATACAATAACAGTCCTCCTTGCTGCAGTTTTCTGGTTCCACTGATAACTATATCCCATATGCAAGTTCAACTGGAATAAGTTGTCCAAACAAGTTTGTCTCAGAACAGATCATGTTTGTAGAAATGGACAAAGTCGCAGTACATGTTTTAAACTGATGCCCTATATAATCAAACATTTAATATACTTGCAGCTGAAATAGATGCAAGTTGTTGTGTCTTTCGGCTTTTCCTAGTTAGGGGTTGCCACAGCGGAACACCGGTCCGCTAATGATTGGCAGTAGATTTTTACGTGCCGAGTTGCCAGCCCTGACGCACAACCTTCAACGAAGGTACGCTGCAAGTGAATTCAGGAAAAAAAAAACTTAATTTATGAGCTAATCCATCCAACAGATTTCAGCCTCACTGTTGACAGACCAGATCCTTGGCTTTGATGCACTGTCATTTAATGCTTCCCCCAAAGTAGCATTGGGTACCTCAAACAGGAATGTTATAAATGCATACTGTACATGTGAATCATAATTGCCTCACTGGTCAGCATAAGTCCTTTCATTAACTGGTATCATGAAATACAGACTGATTTTATGGTATAGTAATACTATTTAAAGGCACTTTAACATACTGAGAAATATTACCACAGCAAGATACCCAGAAGGCAATCTAATTCATGGCATGTGCCATCAAGTTTTATTTCTACAGAGTAATTAACTAGGTTTATTTGCACTGAGAAGTGATTGTTTAGTTCTTCCACATTCTTGCATTCTCAAACCACAAACAGCTGCAACTTTATTGCCCTCATTATAAATGGGGATTTCTAACATTTTGCAGCATTTATCTATTGCATTCTAATTTCAAGTAGAAGCTTATTTTATGACTGTTCTATTACACTTTACATAGCTGTTATGCAGCCTAATTTTTTAGATGCCATCATAGTAAAACATGTCCAATGTAGTATGAACCAATGCTCTGCGAATATTATTTCACCCCTTTCACACCCGTCCTTTTCCCAAAGCTCCACCACCATGAGTAGAAAATCACAATTCTGCCATACTCTCATATCTTTATAGTGGATTACATGAAGTGACAATGGCTGGAAGAGAGCCAATAGAACAATTGCATCTCTAACATCTCCAGTAATAAAATATCCAAGCATGGTCAAATATTTCTGACATTTCATAAATTAGTACTACTAAAAAAATACATAGAGGCATATTTGACATCCCCACTATGGGCCAGTAATCAAGGAGCCTGAATCCTCATTCACTTGGAATACAAATGGATACACTATTTCCAGATGCATACCTCTCTGCACCAAGCACAATTTCCCTTAAGAGCATACAGGGCATACACTCAGCCCGGGGTGTCTGGGTGTCTGTCTCCCTCAAGGCCCCCAATAAAACTCCCCACTGGCACAGCAGTAGAGTTTGGTCCTCCGCAGAGTGTCCAAGCCAAGTCCTCCAGCACTCTGTCTGTGAAACCCAGTGCATGTCCCTGCTCCAAGCAGCTGACACACACGGGAAAGGCTGGCACAGATTACCCACTCTACCAACTCTGCCAGGACTACAAGGTAGATTCACTGCCACCAGTCAGTTTCTATAAGGCTCCTAAAAGGGTATCCACTTATGCTAAGTGAAGTTAATATTAATACAAATGGTAATGTTGACCAAACAGCCAGGCTTTCATGAGTGGCCAGAGTTATCACCAAATATGTGCATATACACTCAAAACTTAAATATTCTTCTAAAAGGACCAGCCACAATAAAGTTTAAATATATTTAATAATAAATAAAAACACAAAAATACTAAATATCTATTTACAAGTAAACACCAGAGTTTCAATCACAGGAAACACCACCGCAGATGGAAAGATTCACAGTTACAGAAAAACAATACTTAACTATTCTCACTATATTTTCATGACTAATCTAAAGAGTACTAGTCCCTGGTCATGTACTAGCGCAAGGCAAGATGAAGTGGGGGAGTGGTCTTCTATTGTCAGGATCCAAGAACAGACTGCTCCTGAGACTTCGGGTTTCCTCTAATATTAAAACATTTCTGAACAGAATGACATCATATACATCTTGGTCATCTGACTTCTTGTTCCCATGCTATCACCAACACTAGAAGCTGCTAGGATTTTAGCACCCACATGTCAATACACACACACAAGCATTGCTCAGACCTGCTGCAGCTCCTGGAAGTCACAAAACCATAAAACACTTCGACTCTTCCTACAGGAACTAATAAACCATACTTCTTGCAGACACTGCATCTCTGGCTTCATTCAAAACTGCGAGATGGCCAAGCCTAGTATTTCGTAGACAGGTGGATTGAGATTAACCTCTTCCTTCCAGTATCCTCTGTCCAAACATATACATTTAATTCAGTTACAATAATACATGTACATTTATTTTCTCCCAAGCAGGGCACACTGTTGATATGTTTTAACACAAGCAACTTTGCAAATACATTTTTAAACCGAAGGATCTGTACAAATCAGTATGATACACAAATGACAGTTCTTTACAAAACTCCAGCTAGCTGTGCTGGAATATGGTTACACATCCACTGCCCTACTTCTGGCATGACTGGCAGTACCTCCTATCATTGCAGTATAATAATCACATGGAGATAAAGGGTGAAGCCAATCAAGTAGGTACACTGGTTATACAAAAATCCTATTTAGAAGGATAAAATGTTCTCTCAAATGGACATTTGAAGTTTAGTGAACTAATTAAAGCAGTATCAGCATGTGGTCTCTTAAATGTACTGTGCAGGAGCACTACAGCCTCCTTTCTAGGCCAAATATAGTAACATTTTCACATCTGCTTGAGGTAACTACTGTATCATTTGTTTCTCTTAGAGAGTCTTCTCCACCGGGTGCATTCACAAAACTAAAGCATACTAAATTCCATCTGACATGGGCTATGGTACTTAAGCAGCCACAGTCTCGCTCCTTTTCAGGATAGCTGCTGTGAATCATGCACATTTGTTTCATCACTCTCAAAATGTAATCGCTGCAAACCAGACTATTTTTGACATTTGATGGCAAAATTACTTTTCTTCCTCCCACCCTACCCACAGCATCCAATTTTTTTTTTAATCTGAAGCTTCTGCTGTCCTCCTACACAAAGTATACCAGCTGAATAAAGAAATACCCTTAGAACAGGATAAAGTTACCCGTTTGGTGACTAGAGAGTCCAACAGTAAGATGCATTAAGTTCCAACACCACCACAAATGAAGAAACGAATGAAGAATAAAACCACCGACTGATGATCCAACACTGTAGTTTATTAAAAGGCACACTCTGACGTCTCGGTTATAACAAGCCTTCAAGGAGTATAACATTTGTACAATACAACCGGCCTAAATACACCCTTCAATTAAACAATTACATTTAAACAATACAATAAAACAATCTATTAATCAAAGTAGATATGATATCTCCAATTAATTTAATTATTTAACCCATTAGGAGTTGTGTCAAATTTTAAAATACATGTTGATTCTTTACCAGCAATTGATTTTTCAAGTCATGTTCATCATTATATGTATTAATTTTTTCTAAAATATTATCCTTAAGATCCAGAATATTGCTATAGTCCAACAATAACATGCATTAAGTTATCTGGCGCAAAAGAGTTCATAAGCAAAATACTAGTACATCAGTCTGCAGACTGATACAAGCCTAGCCAAGCAGGTCAGAATCAAACCCTGTACCTTGTATTGCTGAGGTGAAGACTGTTTATGACAACCCCTCCCCCCTAATATAAATAGAAGGAGCACATACTGTGGGACTCTAATCCTTAGCCTTCCTGTTCTAAAACAATGAAAAAGACAAATGTGATACCTCTTAAGCCACCACGACACAGGTTTCATATCTGTAGAACTGTATTTTCACAATAAATACATTTTAGGATATTCTCACCAGTGTAGCTATAGATCTTTTAGAACTGAAACCTTTCTAAAGTACCTTGGGTTTTGGCACCATCTGTAGATCAGTGTGTATACTGAACACAGTCAGCCACCATAGCTAGACAGCGCATTCATATGGGTTACTGAGCACATGCGAGATTCAGTACCATTTTGGGTAGTCAGTGAGAATGTAAGCTTGAATGGAGATGCACGTGTGTGTTAAAGTAACAAGTCAGTAAGCATATGACATACAAAGTATATGCAAAAGTTACAGCTCTGATTTGTGCATGTATAATAAATGAACACATACCCAGCTCAGTGTCTCATTTGAATGCAGAAGACATGCGACATGGTGTTAGAATGGAATCTGAACCAGCTCACAAACCATGGGGCAACACAGAAGTGGAGCAATATCCAGGAGTGAACTCACAAACAGGTCAGTGGTTATTCGAAGTTATTATAGGTTCATAGGTAGGTACTAGGCTATCGGCCCAAGGGCCTAAGTAAGCCTAGCCAACAAGGTTCCCTTGCTTATGCCATCCAAGAAAGTAATTTCTTGTGTCCCTGTCAAACAGAGCCACAAAAGTGATCCCCGGTGTGTATTTCCTATTTCCCATCCACTTAAGATTTTTCTTGAAGAGTGCTAATGAGGAACTTTGCTCGACATAGATGGGCAGCTTGTTCCAGAATATGGGAAGTCTCTGGGACAGGAATCTATTCCTCCAGCATGTCCTGTTTATTGTGGTGACAAGGTTTAGGTCCCTAGAGTGTGTAGCTCGGAAGGACTGGGATTTCTTTAGGTGTAGCACATCCAACAACTTTGGGTTTGACATAGCTTTATACATTAGGCAGAGATCACCTCGGAGTAAAGCTAGACTTTTTTGATATGGTCCATGTAGGGCATCTGTTTGAGGCCAGTAATCCTCTGTGAGGTACTTCTGTGGCCATTCCAGCTGCTACAGATGTCTTGTAAGGTACATTCCAAAAGGGGCATTGTACTCTAATGGGGTCTAATGAGTGTCAAGTAGAGGGGAACAATGACCTGTTTTTTCTGGATGAGAACACTTTTGTGATGAGGTGTGTCACGTAGAAGGATTTCCTGACTACTGTGGTGATGTTCACAGGAGAGACTACTGTCTGCCTGTGTCCCAAGGTCTCATCCCACATTCAGTATGAAATAGACTGCCACCTATGTGGTAGCTCATTGGTACAGGAGTTTTTACCAAAGGGGATGACAATGCACATTTTGGCATTGGGCTTGAGGCTATGGCTCTGACACTAGGCATCTGTCTCAGGGAGGCTCTTCTGTAGGATGTTAACATCATTTGGGGACTTTACTATGGCTCCTAGTTTGCAGTCATCTGTGAACTTCGTTAGCCAAAGGCCTTCTGTGTAAGCCTACACTTCAGGGAAGTAGATACCAAACAGGATAGGTCTCAGGACTGAACCATGTGGTACTCCACTTGTCACTGGTTTGAAGTCAGATTAGAAGTCTGCAACATTTACAGTGTGGGTTCTGTCAGTGAGACAGTTGGCAACCCATCTTGTGAAGTAGGGATTTATACCTAGTTTAGTGAGTTTAGCTATAATTCCAGAATGCGGGATGGTGTCAAAAGTGTTGGTGAGGTCAAGATAGGCTGTGTGAACCACCTTACCCTCGTCTAAGGCTTTGGTGACTGCCTCAAAGAAGTCAATCAGGCATGATCTGCCTTTCACAAACCCAAACTGGGTGGGGTCAAAGAGTTGAGAGTTTGGAGGTTACCAATGTCTTTAAGAGTTCCATGGCCTTACAGACCAGGCTCGTCAGGCTAATAAGGCGATAGTTCCCGGGATCAGTGGTGGCTCCCCCTTTGTGGAGTGGGATAACTGTTACTGTGCATCATTCAGTGGGCAGAAAGCCAGACGTGAGGCTATGACTGAACATCGTGCTTGGGTGGGGAGCCAGTTCATTCTGAAGTTAATGTAAAATGCAGCCTGGGATGTTATCCTGTCCCATGGATGCTATGTTTTTGGCTTTAGAGAGTGTGTGCAGCTTTTACTTGCATAGTTATGATTACAGGGACTCTGCATTCTTCCTGTATAGATATGGGCCCTTTAGGGGGTGAGGGGGGGTAAAGTTTGCACTGATCCTATCTGACAGGATGTTGGCAATATCAGTTGGTTCTGTAATTTTCGTGCCATTGTGCTGTAACTCAGCAGATCTGGGTGTTGCCATCAAGATGCTTGACATAGCTATAGAATGCTTTGTGGTTGTCCTTAAAATCAGTGGCAATTTTATTTTTGTAGCTAGCTTTGGAGGATCTTATAAGGGATCCCAGCTTCTTACTGAGGCTGACCAGGGAGCTCCTCCACTCATGGGATTTTACTCTCTCTTGTAACAAGTTTCTTCCTTCTGTTGTAAAGTTTGTTTATGGCTGGGGACCACCATATTGGCTTCCTTTTTCAAATGATTTTCAGTCACCAAACATGTGGTATAGCACTCAGTGTTCAAAATAATTTGAGATGTTCGAAATGTCAGAGATAGCAGCATAATATTTAAAGTATTTGTAAATGTTCGAAAAGGCTAAAATGTCTGAATTTTTTCACAATGTTGGACTTTTTTGCAGTAACCAAGTCTTTTTGAAGTGTCCAGAGTGCTCAAGGTATTTGCAGTTTTAAAGTAAAACATTTTTGAACAGGTTGTTGTGCACTTGAGCAAAATTACAAGTACTAGGTCTATACTTGCGTTTGAAAGAACTTTGTTGGGATTTCGCAAGCCTAAACTGCTGGTGTTTAATAATATTGCTGAGAATTGGAGAGTGAGTAAGAATATATGTTCATACAGACTGCATTTTCTGATAAAGGTGCACATACCAGAGCATTTATCCTTCTCAATTTAGCTCGGTCAGAAGCCATTGAGTGGGAATGTTCATTTGAGTGTGCACCTGCCATGTATGCAGGGGAGGGGGAGAACTGACATATTGTGATACAGGCTGAAACAGAAAGACCCCGAGTGCTTAAAATGTAAATTTAGAGAAATGTGTAACCCTCAAATAAATATTACAATGGAAAGGCACAAATTTTACACAAAATCAATCAAAAGCCTGGTGAAACTATTGCAGCATATATTACAGACTTAAGAAATAAAGCTAAAACATATAGATTTGGTGATTTACAAGATGAGTTGATAAAATACCATCTTTATGTGGCGTTAATGATGATGCACTGAGAAAGCTTTTCTTTCATAATAGTGAAGGAACATTGATCAAAGCCACTGAGATTTGTCAAATACTTAAGGTTACAGAAAAGCATACAAATGCTTACAAATGAGAAAAGCATGTTTGCAGTATCTGCTAGTACAAATGTTGATAGTGTGCAGCAGAAAGTTAAGATGAAAAAGAAATATAAACCAAGAGGCAGTATCACACCCAACCTCATTGTTAATAGTCACAATTGTGGAGGCAGCCATGAACCTAAATGGGAAAAGTGTTTATAGTTTGGTCAGCAATGTCACAAATGTAAAAGTGGAATCATTTCAAAATCCTTTTGCAAGTCTAAAGTGTTAAAAAAAAAAAAAAAAAAAAAAAAAAAGAGTATCCAAAAAAGCAAGTAGATCAGATAGAAACTGTAGCAAACCCAGACAGCTGTGAGCAACCTTTCTATGTTGATTGCATCTCTGATTGATAAGACAGTTGATTATCAATTGTCAGCAAAGTGAAATATTTTGTACTGTACAAATTAATGGGAAACCTGTAGAAGTTAAAGTAGACACTGGATCCAAGTGCAATGTTATATCAGCACAAATGTTTGCTAAAGTAAAAGCTGTTGAGAACTTCTATTCAGCAAAGTGTGCAAAACTAATTGCTTATGCTGGTGAAGAGATTCAAACTGATGGCACAGTAGTTCTTTCATGCCATTCTGCTGGAAACCGCTATGACTTACAGTTTTATATAGTCAAAAAAGACGTGCACTGTTAGACCTCAAAGACAGTCTAAGAATAGGACTGATAATTTTATAAAGAGGTTTACCATGCAAGTCTGAATAACGACAGTTCACACTATTTTTAGTGAATATGCTGATATTTTCAAAAGACAAGCTTAGTAAACTTCCAGTCACATATTCCATGAAGTAAGTCCAGTTATCAGACCAGCACTGAAGATTGTAGTAGCAATGCAGAGTAAAGTAAAAACAGAACTAGACAAAATGCAAAATGGTGAATTTAGGTGTCCTTACTCCAGTTGGAGAAGCAACTGAATGAGCATCCTCCATGATCATAGTTCATATATTGAACCTAGTCAGCCACTGTAGCTAGACATCACATCCATTTAAGTTACTGAGCATGCGAGAGATCAGTGCCATTTTGAGTAGTGTGAATGTAAACTTGGGGCGGCCATGGTGGTGCAGGGTTTAGCATTGCCACCTCACAGCAAGAGGTTCTCTGGTTAAATTGTCGGCTTGGGTGCCTTCGGTGCGGAGTCTGCATTCCCTCCCAGTGGTCATGTGGGTTTCCCCCAGGTGCTCCAGTTTCCTCCCACATCCCAAAGACATGCAGTAGGTGGATTGGACACTCTAAATTGGCCCTAGGTGTGTGTGCCTTCTGTGGAAGGTTGGGCACCGGGCTGGCAACTCGACACCGTACAACTCCACTGCCAATCATGAACGAACAGATCTGCTGTGGCGACCCCTAACCGGGAAAAAGCCTAAAGAAGTGTGAATGTAAACTTGAATGGAGGTGTGTGGTGTGTCTGGTGTGTGTGAAGCAACAAGTTAGTCAAGTAAACATATGAAGTACAAAGTGTATGTACAAGTTACAGCTCCTAATACGTGCATGTATAATAAATGACTTGAATGCATACCCAGCCTCATTTGAATACATGAGACATGCGACACTATTTACCTACTGCCTCAAGGCCAGGGTCAGTTTAAGATGTGTGTAAGATTTTTCTTTAAAGGGGAAAGGTCCGAGATGATTAGTCTCAAGTTCTTAAAAGGTGCCGTCATTCCTCTTTACATGGCAGGGTTATACATTCCAGTTTCCATGTGACTTGAGCTAAAGTATGTGCCACTGGCATTGCCAATAGAAGCAGCTTCGTGTACATCACCTTCTGAAGTTCACACACAATTTTCTTTTTAATCTGTGTTGTCAGATCCAAGCTTAAAACAAATTAATGCATTGTATCTGTCTTAGAAGAACCAATTAAAGCCGGTCATCTAAACATTAATGGGAATGCCTGCCTGAAAGACTTCTTAAAATTAAAAACTAAAGTGAAATGTTAACATCTCTAATTGATAAAGAAAAGCCAACAGCAAAAGAAAGAGGAGAATTATATTTTACAATGGCAAAATCTTTCTAAAACTCCGAAGTGTATTCCTGTTTTGTCTTTCACTACCAGCATAGAAATATGTTTGCTTTACTCTAGCAAAATAGCTTTAAGCAATCTCTTAAAATCTCAGCATCCTTCCCCTAGCTGATGCCTAGTATTGGTCATAAGTGGACAGGTTTTGCAGCTATCATTAGCTGCTGATTATATATTAAATACACACAGAGACTTGGTGTGGATATATTTACAGAAATACAGGCATTCTTAAGCATATCTGCAACCACCAGATTAAAGCAACTGAACAACAAGTATCAATGGCAACTGTTTTTCATGCTGGTTGTCAAATATACAGTCAGTTGTCTTAGTTTTCACAGTAGTTGTAGACACCGATTGTACCAATATTTGTTACTACTGCTGTAATATTTTAAACAGGACAGAACAGCAGTTTCATACAGAACATCTGTAGAGATAAATACAATTAGCACAATGGAAGTATCATGTACTGGATGTGAGCCATCCAAGCGTTCAGTGGGTAAAGAGAGGTTCCAAGCGTTCAGTGGGTAAAGAGAGGTTCCAAGCGTTCAGTGGGTAAAGAGAGGTCGGCTGCCAGTGATGCACTGCCCAGAAGGAGGCATGGCAGTTTGTAGTAGCTATGGGCTACAACCAACAGAGAATGCTACCAGGGAGAGTAAATTATTTGAATATGTCCTAGATGTGGAACAAAATGTAGGTTTTGCCTCATCTTGTATCCACCAGGTTGTGCATGAACACTCCAAAGTTTACAGATTTCCTTGCCGACACCATTGTTTGTCACCAGCTCTTTAGCTGTACTTCATGGCTAAGAACTGGGTTGATGAGTTGATAACAATTGCTAAAGAATTTTAGTTGCGTCATGAAGATTTCAGTTTGCTTAGGTCATTACCTCTGCAATGCATAAAATAGGCCATGCTCTACAATTGATCTCGCTGGATAACAAGACAAAACATTTGTGATGGAAGGAGTGCCTTGCCTTCTTGTTCACTTTGGCCTTGAGCGGTCATAGTTCATGGATCTTGAACCTACTAGCCACATCAGTTCAGAAATTCCCCCTCCGTGATCCTTCCATTCCTTTCAGAAGATGGCATTGATTTTTCTGGATGCACTAATCACTCGTTATAACAGGTGCTGGTTCCTTAAATTAGAATCTGTAGATACAAGTCATGTTTGCCTAGTTTCTACTAGGAGATACAAAGTCCCAGTATGACCATGATAGCCATCTCTTATGACACGCTGGGCATAGGACAGAGCATTGTTGGCATCACAGGCGGTCTGTGGAGTGACAAGTTTGACAGAGATAAACACTATGCCAACAGGCCAAAAGCTCTCATAAGGTGTCAGAATCATACTACAGAGTATCAGCAACTAACCAACTGGAAAAACTTTCCAGTGGGTGGAGAGGCTGTCCAGCCCAGCTTGCCTCAGCACCAAGAATACAAAATCTGTTGCTCAGCTTTTTTTTTTTTCCTGCTAGCAAGAGTATTACTGTCAGACATGCTCTTCTACCACCAGACCCCATAGACATGGTCTTAGCATCTCCATGCCTTTCCATTGGATGGTCCTTGATATTCCTAATTTTGATGAGCTCATTGCTGTCATCTCAGGTATGCATCCACAATTTGCTGTCTGGATTCATGCCCATCAAGATTGTAGTTTTGATGTTCTGGGAATAGAAATTTCATATTTTGATTTTATCAGAGGTGTGTAGTTTTTCCACCAACCTTGAAAGAGGCCATTATAATCCTTATTCTTGAGGAAAAAAATGCTTGGACCCTAGCAGGCATTTCTGAAAGTAATTTATTGTTTGCATTGCTTTTCAAGTGGTTTCTGTGCTGTGACTAGCTATCTACATCAGATGTGTGGTTCCTCTGCTTTTTCTTCGTTTTACTATTTGTACTGCTTTTCAAGTGGCTTCTGTGCTGTGCCTAGTTATTTAAATTTAAGTTTTGAGTGGATTCTGTCATTTTTTTTCTACATTACTTTTTTCCTCCGAATTTAAAACTGCAGCTATTAAATTGAACTGGCTTGCACTGCTTTTCAAGTAGCTTATGTGCTAAGTGGATTAATCAGTATTACTGTATTTATTTTCAGTGTTTTAGTTACTTTTCAGACTTGCATGCCAAGCCAAAACTGGCTGTTTGCTGTGAGTTATCTAAAGCTTGCGGTGGTTAGACCCAGTGAGAGTGGGAGTGATTGCTGCCATTCTGGGAGACTGAACACTATTAGTCAAAACTTTAGCAGTTTTTTTTATATTGGCTCTTATTTTTCCCTTCTTAATTTATACTACATATAGCTGTGTTTGGCACAGCAAGTTAATACAATGTGCACTCCACAGACAGGCGCTTTCACTTGTAACTGTACACAATATAACCCAGCACACCAAAATCCAGTTGTCAATTGGATACCCGCTACATTCAAGTGGAGCAAAAAGAGCAGTTACATAACACTCAGAGCCACGCACCTAGCTCTAGCTTGTAGCAGCCCGTTGTGTTGCCATATTGCCAACATAACCCACACCTAATTCAAACAGTTAAACGCTATTAAGTAATGCTCCTGAGCTGTGCTGCCCATCACACTACCTAAATTAAGCATTTACTTAAATACGCATACACACAATAGCACAATCCACCTCCTAACAAAGTATTTCCTCAATATATCAAAAATCTCGGTTAAGCTCTGCAATTCCCTGTAAATCAAGTTTTACTTCACACTGGACAATACTGAAGGTCAACCTCCTTGTTTCCACTCTGTAGTCATCCTCAGAATTGTGTATCCTAAAGCAGTACAACTGTCTTACGCTCTCAGTTAATGAATTCCTACTAAACACAAAACTATTTGTTAGATGTGATATGGAGGCCACAAAAAACCTCAAGACATCTCAATGGCCCTCAGACCCTTGGAACATACATAAATATGGCATTGTAGCTGTGCATGCTAGAGTGAAAAACTCTGAGGGGCATGTAGAGACATGCCCAGGTTCTCTGTACATGTTACAAATACAAGCATGACCGGGATACTGAGCTGAAGCCTCTTCTCCATGAATGATGCCTAGGTATAGGATTCCAACAACTGTCTAAAAAATTGGTGTCATTCTACAGGGAATCCAGTATATGCCAGCATGAATGAAATTAATTTACTGAATCCAGTATACGCCAGCATGAATGAAATTCATTTACTACTTGTTCTCCAGGTAAGTGGACGGTCTGTTGACCCTTTTCGGCCATGACCAAAGCTCAGAGCACAAAATACATCACTGTTTTTTAATCAACAATGAGTATCTAGCAAAATTGAGAATATAATACGATTGAATGCAAATCCAGTGCGTGTTGAAAAAAAGATATATTCAAAATGCAAGCTAGCATTTGGATAAGATACATTGAAAGCACACACACAGTACATAATTCTTACATACATGTGAAATATTTGTATACAAGATGCCACATTAAGAGGTCAAGAAAAGTTTATTAAATGTATTTTAGTATTCATGGGATGGTAAATTACCTAACCATTGTCGAAGTACCAATTGAAGGTAGATTCAGTGAACAGATGCTCTAAATGCATCTTTGAAGCTTTTAATGGCTTCTAGATTTTTGATGTCTGCAGGCAGGTCTTTCCAGGTAGCAGGCCCCAAGTCTAGAGAAAGCTCTCACCTACGGCAGTTTTATATAGAGGGCATACTAGAATTAATCCATTGTCCTGTGTACTTCCGAGTAAATAAGGGTAGTCTTGTAAAGGTAATTTCATTCTTAAATGGGGCAGTGACCGTGTCTTAGCACCTTGTAAATTGGAGTACTTAAAAATAAGTGTGGCACTATGAGACACTGAAAGCAGTTTGGAACTTTTTTAGCAAATTGCGGTGGTGTATCTGGAGTTCTGCTAAAAGAATGAATCTGCAGATTTTATTTTCAGCAGTCTATCTTGCAAATATTGCAAGTTGAATGCATAATGAGAAAAGGCCATGTTCAATTAAAATATTTTTATCAATGACCCTGGGAGCAGCAGCTGGAGAGTGGACTAATCTTGTAACATAAAAAAGGACTATTAGTTACAAAATCTGTGTCTAGTAAAGGAAAGGTTAGAATTGAGTAGTAGGCCTAGGTACCTCTGTTCAGTGACTTTAGGTATTGTGTTCCCAATAAGATCTGTTAAGACAATAGAAGGAATAGTGGGTAATTTCTTGGCTGAGGCAAAGACCAACAGGTTGGTTTTCTTGGGGTTAATTAGTAGCTTGCTAGTAGTGGGCTAGGTGCATAACTGAGTCAAATTGCCCTGCAACTTGGTTTTCACGTGAGAGTAGCTAGTACTGGAATGCTAGAGCAGCATATCATCTGCACACGTTATTACGTTAAGAATGGTTAACGAGAGAGAGACAGACAGAAAAAAAAGAGAAGATGACCCAGCACAGACCCTTGCGGTACACCTGTCAAGTTTACCAGCAGTAATGGATACGACATTGCTATGCACTTGGAAGGCTTTGTCTATTAGCTGTGAAACTTATCTCCAATGTTTTTTTTTTTTTAAAGGCCCTTGCTAGGTTAATAAAAAGAGACATTCAGTAATAAGGTCCTCATTCAGGTTGCAGTAAATAATATCAGTCACCATTACCAGGGCAGTAAAGGTGCAGAAGGCATTGCGAAAGCAGCTCTGTGCATGACATAACGGGCCATAGCTGTTAATGTGCTGAAGTAGTTGCTTGTATATAAAAGTCTTTCAAATATTTTGTAAATAGGCACAGGGTGGAAATTGGTCTATAACCCTTTAACCCATTAGGACAAGTGACTTTAGGTAGAGGGATTATACTGGGCTGCTTGAATGCTGTTGGGACAGTGTGAGAGGACATTGAGGTTAAAAAAAATATGAATAAGGCACTTTTTTTCCAGCTGAAAGCCTTAGGAAGGTGAATTGAAGATTGCTGGATTTAGACTGAGTTGTTGAGTTTGAGAAGTATGGACTTTGTCTGTTTTACTTGTATTTCAGAGAACTGAAAGATTGCTGCGCAAAAGGCTGGAGATGCTTGACAATCCTACTTGCTTAGTAAAGTGTGGTCTGTATCTATCATTCAAAGGCTTCAGTATACAGGCTGAAGCCTTTGCTGCCTCCATACTGCTTTTTGAAGGCAGAGCCCAGCTATCATATCAAATCAGGATCATATGAAGGTGGTGGTTCAGTCCAATGTCAGAAGTCTAAACAAGCTGCCTGACCTTGAGGCACTCCTGCATTTGGAAGGCATCCATGTATGTGTAATCACTGAAACATGGTTTAAATGCCCAGAAAACATTCACTCCCATACTTGGGTTTAATTCCTTACCACTCCTTCTGCAGTAATAACGGAGTAGTGTATCCATATTTGTCATAGACCATATCACCTTTCAAAAGATTCCCAGAGACCCACAAATCGAATTTATCAGACTCCAAGCCACACTAAACAAAATCGGCCATCAGTTTATCACCTATTACAGGACCCCTTCCTGAGCCCAGAAGCCCACATTAAGTTCCTAAATTTAATGAATGAACTCCCCCGTAAATAAGTCCATCATTTAGGAAGACTTTGAACTACCAGTCAGCTGACTGGGAGAATTTTTCACTACCAAAGTCGGATATGCTCAAAACCTTTTAGACATAATACATAAAAAGTCAATGGGCCAGATTGTTACTAGACCAGCTAGAGGATAAAATGTTCTTGACGTGGTACTTGTAAATGTAGCATCATGCACAAATCTCGTAGTAACCCCTGCTCAGTTAAGTCAGACCATAAGCTAGTAACATTTCTCTTTAAACTGTCTAAACCACCTGAAACCAATGAAATAGAATGCAAAGACTTCAAGCATACAAATCTCAGATTCTACAATGAAGTCTCAATTCACTTACAATAAAACCACCCCAGACATTTCTTCAACTGATAGATTTGCCAAGGAGTTTTATACCTACATAAATAGATATAAAGAATTTGCAATCCCATCCAGATCAAAGCAAAATGGGAAATTTAAAAGCAACCATTCTGGTGGTCCCATAGCAAAATTTACAATAAAAGGTAAAATAACTCATTAGAATATACAGCAGATCTAAATCAGACAAAAGACAAGGAATTTGATTAAGAATTTTAAAAAAGGACTATTAGATTTACTACAACAGCCCATGAACTCAAGCTGGCATCTAAAAAGCCAAAGGACAATTATACATCCTCCTTTTATTATGTTATAAAACTAACGGCCCAATATACATAACTTCTTAAATTATAAAATCTACTCAGACCTAGAGGAAATTGTGCTAAATATTTATTTTCTGAGATATTGGCTAATTTCACTCCTGAGAGTAATATCCAAAGCTCTACGATCTGTATAGATCTCAACCCCCATTACTACTAAACGGCATGTACTGCAATCACTAAGGCTAATGGAACTAGATAACCACCCTCAAGGAACCCCTATATGAGCTGCTTAACCTGAGCCCGGCTGCTGACAGAGTCCCACATGTATGGCATAGAGTACTGGTGGTGATACAACATAAAAGGTGGTCATACTACAGACACCAGAAATTATAGGCCCGTCAGCATGACTTATTTGTAAGACCATGGAACACCTAAGGACTTCATCAAATATCTCATCAGGCTACATCCAACAGCAATATGGTTTTATAAAAAGTAGATCCTGTCTAATGAACCTGGTTAACTTCCTTGTGAAGGTAACCCAAGCTATTGATGGTGCTTTCACTGTACACAGCCAACTTTGAGTGGGACAAGGCATTTGGCACCATTCTCCATGCCAGCACAACTAATACATTAAATATATTACCAATAGATCTGTATGTGACAAGATGGATTGCAAATTGCCTAAAATAATGAACCCATAAGTTGCAGATATAGCAGGGGCAACAGAGAAGATGGTGACCAGTGTCATGCACGGCACAGTATTGGACTGCTTTTGTTTAATATTTACTTCTCAACCTACAGCAAACAAGACCTATGGCTAATCAAGTCTGTGGATGATTGTAAACTGGGAGTTAATTGTTCAACTCCACTATGACACAGAAGCCCTCCAGCAGGAACTTAAAGCTTACAAATGCCTGATGCATTGAAAATTAACTTAAAATGGAAAAAAATGCATCATTGCAATTTTGGAAACAAATCCCATCCTACAGCATATAGCACCGAGAATAACCCACCTCAAAATGAAAAATTAGAGACCTGCAATCCTGGGTTAATACTATATGGTGGTCAAAGGAAAAGGTATTAACAGCCGTGAGGACTCAAATGATACCGCTGATCACAAAGGGGATATCATACAGATCAAGAGAGATTATTCTCCCCCTTGTATTTAGAGTTGGAAAGATACGAGAGGCTCCCAACAGATCATAGGCTTAATATCCCCAAGCTGCCAGACAAGACTAGAAGCACTGCCTCTTTTCTGCAACTTGTAGGCACCTCAGGGGAGACCTATACCTTATCATATGAGGAATCATCTCCCCCACTCAAACTCTTCACCAAAACCCCAATACATAATCTCAGGGGTCGCTCTCAATCTCAACCCACCCTTCTCCAAAAAATAAACTTTATTGCACGGACCATGCATTTTCTAACCTAGCATCTAAACTATGGGAATCCAAACTTCTCTCAGAGATGTCCAAAAGTCCTCAGACTTCTGACAGCAGCTCAAGGAACTCTTCTTCACACCCAAAGTGTGGCTGCACTCACATAGGTCACAGTGCATGAACCCTGCAGCTCTCGCGTACCTTTTTATCCCATTTCATCTTGTCATCTTACTGCCTCTTATTTATCCTACACCCCATCTTCTCTTCACAGCTCTCTCACTTCCTTTCTATTCCTCTTCCCTCTGCATGCCTCTTTTACAATACTGTGTCTTCTACTCAGGATATCCTTTCCCACTATTCACACTCACCTTTTTAATGTCTTCATAGCTCTCTTATATAATGATATGCTGTTGTAGCATGAGCCATCTCATTCATTATGGCTACATCTTCAAAAAAAAAAAAAAAAACCGCTGCTAAGTATGATTCCATTTTTTGACATTGTAAACTGTTGAACTAAATCTTGTAGCATATTCTTGCATCTGTAAATATGTTTTGCTCATTTCTTATGTGATCCTATTCACCTGGGTTGTGACTGAAAAGGATCCCTTGAGATCAGTGCACTACCCCATAAACAAAATATAGTCAGGGATCTACCTTCATAAATACAGTCCAACAAATACCAGAACAAACAAAAAGTGCTTAAATAGAAAGGTGACGGGACAGATTCATTACTCAGTGATCCTCGAATGCCTAGAACAGACCGTCTTGCAGATAAACCAATGTGATGCACCATTTTGCTTCAAACGAGACCTGGATAATTGAACAGGTATTTATAAATTCACACCAAGCATGACTGTCATAGCCTTCTTCCAGAGGTGAGGCAATGGTCAAAACTATGTAGCCTTGAAATTTCTACAATTCAACAGCCTTGGTGACTACCATCTGGATCTCTAACTTTCCTTTTTTTGGGGAAAGGTTATTGAAACAGTCAACTATTATTAATTGAGACTATTAGTATAGTCAATAGGCTCGTGCATCCTTTTCAGTCTGGGCTTCACACCATAGTATGGAGCCAGATCATCTGACTGGTTAGCCATCTCATTATGGCTAGAAACCAGTGGTGCTACTTTGTATGGATCCTCCTTGATCTCTCAGCAGTATTGAATTCAGCTGATATTAGTATTCTGGCAGAGCATTTATGATGTTCTATGGCATTTCCTCTACAGTGATTTGTATCCCCCTCTCCTGGTCATTACCAAAAGCATGTCCTGGGATCAACTTATCTTAAGTACCCATGTGGTGCACCTTAGGCCTTCTTCTGCTTATGGTTTATATGCTTCTGTTAGATCCATTGTGTGCATGTGTGTGGGGAGGTATATCATAGTCAAGCTGATACTCAGATTTACCTCTTCATCTTGCAGGAAGATATGGCAAATGCTTTAGTGACTTCATAGTAAGATGCACAGATTCTCATCTCACTAGACTGGACAGAAAGGAGGACAGTGGGTTATCTTTTAGGTGCCAGGATCTCCAATATAAAAGGGCCCTTAAGACCCTTTCACTTGGCAAATAGGACTATGACATGGTGGTGGGTCCATGTGGAAATGAACGACTTGCCACAAAAACTCAAGATATTCAGAGACATATCAGAACTCTCCATGCAGGTCAAATTTTGGTCCTGTGCAAAATCCTTCCATCAAGAGAAAAGCCTACATACAAAGAAAAGAATGGATTTCAATAATTGGCTGAATAGTTAGTATCATTCCAAGGGGATCTAATAAGAGTCAGTATAAACAAAATACTTGAGCCCTACTTTGGTCTGCCAAGGGTTGTTTGCACATCTTGCTCAAAGGCTTCCGCATACTGGCTAAAGCCTATGCTTCCCCCCTTACTGTTTTCTTTTAAGCAGAATGCAACCAATATATCAAATCCAAAACAGGGATTACATTGCGGTAGCACTGCTCAATGCCATAAGTCACAACAAAGTGCAGTATACAGGCTCTCCTGCATTTGGAGCACATCAGTGTCTAATTACTGAAATTTGGTTTAGATGTACAGAAAGCACTCACCATACTTGCGTTTTGTGCCTACCATGCTTTCAGACCTGATGGCATCTCCATATTTATTAGGGACCACATCACCTATAGATCCCAAAGGACCAACAAGTAGAATCAATTGAGCTCCAAACAACAAAAAACTACTAGGTAATAGCCTGTTAAACACACTCTGCCCCAGTAATCAGAGTTCCTAGTTCCATTCGAACTCCCTATAAACAAAAACTCTATTTTGGGAAACTTGACTACTCATCAATAAACACCTATACCTCAAGTGTAGGAAGTTTCCTGGAACAGATTGTTAAACCTAGTACAGGACACATTCTTTACCTGATCCTTATGAGTATAGCTTTCTCATGTACTATTCCCCTGATATCTCTTTCCCTGGTTAAGTTTGGATCATAAAATGAGCGATTTTCACCATTAGAACCACTAAACCCCAACAAACCAATATTTTAGGACTCAGATTTAAAACGTATAAAGCTCAAAAAATTCTATGAAGTTTCAAAATTCATCGATTCCAGTACACCCCCAGACATCACTTCAGCAGTAAGTTATACAAATTCTATGCCAATTTAGATAAATGTATAGAATGGACACAAACTAAAGGCAAGTTTAAAGCAATACACCCCCAGACATCACTTCAGCAGCAAGTTACATATTCTATGCTAATTTAGATAAATGTATAGAATGGACACCAACTACAAAGGCAAGTTACCAGCCTAAATGTACAATAAATGTAAAAAAAGTATATAGCAGATCTAAGGACCCTCAAATCAATGATAGCATTAGAAATTGAAAAAAAAAAAAAAAACTATTAGGACTACTGAGGCAGCTCATGAACTTAGGTTAGCATTTGAAGCTTTGAACTACAATTCTTTAGTTATATTAGGAAACTAACACCAAACGCTGCTCAGAATGTATTCAAGATGGCACCACTTACTCTGTCACTGTAGACATTGCCAACATAGTAACCAACAAATTCAATGGCAACTTCACCCTGGAAAACTATGAAAAACTATTGAAAACCCTTTGCTCATCTCTGAAGCCCTCAGATGTCCCCCATCCCATCACCACCAAACTATATATATTAAAGGTGCTCTCAAAAGATAAAAAAACATTTCAAGCCTTGCAGAGTCCAATTATGGTGTCCTCCAAAAAAGCAATTACTAGAAAATGTAAATCAAAGTCTAGACCAACTTTACTAGAAGCAGTGAATATATAGTGACCGAGATAAAACAACTGGAATTGGGATCTTAGAAAAGGGACGGTGCAAACTAGAAAGGAAAAAAATTGGAATTATGGAAACAATGTATGCAGAGAAGGAACAGGTTAAGAGGCAGGATCTGAATGAGCCATATAATGCTTCAACTGAATGACTGGATAGATAAAAGTTTGCAACTACAGTTGTTTCAATAGTGCCCGAGATGTATAATGTCTACAACTAAAGTGGTGTCATATTTGATTTTCATTTATATAAATGTAAGCCTGCCTAGGAAATACATGGTAATTTAATCAAGATGGTTATTTAAAAAAAAAAAAAAAACACACGTCATCCATGGGACCTGATAATGTACCTGATTTTTAATAAATAGTACCAAACGAGCCTTGGCAGAGCCACAAACTATTTATCCAAAGTGTAGCCACTGGTTTCACCCTGAAGTTTGATACAGAGTGGTGGTGATAATGCCACCAGACAAGGGTGGTCCCACCACTGATCCCAGACATTACAAAACCCATGAGCCTGACATATGCAAATCCATGGAGTATAACAACTGTGCTGACTAACTAGGACTTTTAAAGTTTCATCAGGCTAGACTAGCAGCAGTTTAGCTTTGTCAAGGGTATTTCCTAACTAATGAATCTGCTTACTTTCTTTGAAAGAGTCACTCAAACTCTTGACAGCAGCCATACTTCATGCTGGAATAGTTATCAAGTTAAATGCATTACAATTAGATTCCCATATGGTAGTGGCCAATGGACAGAACCATTCCAGTGCAAGTAGCAGGAACCTCAGAACTATGAAGTTAACCAGTGGTGTCCTGCAGGGCTATGAGTTGGGGCCCCTTTTTATTTGATATTAATTTTTCAACCTCCATACCACAAATCAAGACCTCTGGTTAGTCAAATTTCAGGATAACTACAGTGGAGTCACTGTCAAGTCACCTACTCTGACACCCAAGCTCTGCAACACGATCTTACATTTGTAAACATCTGATGTGCTAACAACAGGCTTAAATTAAATGCAAAAATGTGTACTATAGTTGCATTCAGTAAACCATGTCCACCACCCCAGGCATACAACAGACGTTCTCATTTTGGAGAAAAGTAGAGGCACCTTGAAACCTGGGTTGATAATTACCTCTGCTTTAAACAGTCAAAGGCCTTGTACTTAATGCAGATGATTTCTAAACGGATATTACTCAGAT